>NC_069500.1:1290208695-1290421195 GCF_027579735.1 Bombina bombina | reverse complement strand
TAACGCCGCTATTACAAGTCTTGTCAGAATAGCTGTACTGCACACTTTTTAGGCCATCACGCAACGTCAGTACCGCACTTCAATAAAAGTCATTTTTCAATGGGACTTCCATAGCGCCGGTATTACAAGTTTTGCTGTGAGGCCGAAAAGGGAGCGGTACAGCCTAAAATGACAAGATCTGTACCGCCATCTAAAGTCAGTAGTTATGAGTTTTATGCTACAAAGCTGTACCATCAAACTAATATCTAAACTGTTACAAAGTACACTAACACCCATAAACTACCTAATAACCCCTAAACCGAGGCCTGCCCGCATCGCCAACACTATATTAAAATTATTAACCCCTAATCTGCCGCTCTGGACATCGCCACCACTGAAAAAATGTATTAACCCCTATTCCGCCGCTTCCCGACATCGTCGGCACTATAATAAACCTAATAACCCCTAAACCACCGCCCTCCCGCATCGCAAACACTATTTAAATATTATTAACCACTAATCTGCCGTCCGTCCCACACCACCGCTATAATAAACCTATTAACCACTAAACCTAACCCTAACACTAACGTAACCCTAACCCTTACACCCCCTAACTTAAATATAATTAAAATAAATCTAAATAAACTTACAATTATTACCTAAATAATTCCTATTTAAAACTAAATACTTACCTATAAAATAAAACCTAAGCTAGCAACAATATAACTAATAGTTATATTGTATCTATCTTAAGTTTTATTTTTATTCCACAGGTAAGTTTGTATTTATTTTAACTAGGTAGACTAGTTAGTAAATAGTTATTAACTATTTACTAGCTACCTAGTTAAAATAAATACAAACTTACATGTGAAATAAATCCTAAGCTGCCTTACATTAAAACCTAACATTACAAAAACATAAAATAAATTAAATTAATACAATACATTTATCTAAATTACAAAAAAATAAACACTAAATTACACAAAATAAAAAACAAAATTATCAAAAATAAAAAATAATTACTCCTAATCTAATAGCCCTATCAAAATAAAAAAGCCCCCCCCCCAAAATAAAAAAAACCCTAGCCTACACTAAACTGCCAATGGCCCTTAAAAGGGCCTTTTGTGGGGCATTGCCCCAAAGAAATCAGCTCTTTTACCTTTTAAAAAAAAATACAGACAACCCCCCAACAGTAAAACCCACCACCCACACAACCAAACCCCCCAAATAAAATCCTATCTAAATTAACCTAAGCTAACCATTGCCCTGAAAAGGGCATTTGGATGGGCATTGCCCATAAAAGGGCATTTAGCTCTTTTACTGCCCAAACCCTAATCTAAAAATAAAACCCACCCAATAAACCCTTAAAAAAACCTAACACTAACCCCCGACGATCCACAGTTTTCGAAGACTGGACATCCATCCTAATCCAGGCGGCAGAAGTCTTCATCCAAGCGGGCAGAAGTCCTTCTCGAACCCGGCAGAAGTCTTCATCCAGACGGCATCTTCTATCTTCATCCATCCAGCATCTTCTATCTTCATCCATCCGGTGCGGAGGGGGTCCATCTTCAAGACATTCGGCGTGGAGCATCTTCTTCCGATGGTCAACAAAATATAAAGTTTCCCTATAAGGTACGTCATATGGATGACCTACCTTAAAGGGAAACTTCATTCTTCATTGACCATCGGAAGAAGAGTATGCTCCACGCCGGATGTCTTGAAGATGGACCTGCTCTGCACCAGATGGATAAAGATAGAAGATGCCGGATGGATGAAAATAGAAGATGCCATATGGATGAAGACTTCTGCCGCCTGGATGAGGATGGATGTCCGGTCTTCGAAAACTGTAAGTGGATCGTCGGGGGTTAGTGTTAGGTTTTTTTAAGGGTTTATTGGGTGGGTTTTATTTTTAGATTAGGGTTTGGGCAATAAAAGAGCTAAATGCCCTTTTAAGGGCAATGCCCATCCAAATGCCCTATTCAGGGCAATGGTTATCGTAGGTTTATTTAGATAGGTTTTTATTTGGGGGGTTTGGTTGTGTGGGTGGTGGGTTTTACTGTTGGGGGGTTGTTCTTTTTTTAAAAGGTAAAAGAGCTGATTTCTTTGGGGCAATGCCCCGCAAAAGGCCCTTTTAAGGGCCATTGGCAGTTTAGTGTAGGCTAGGGTTTTTTTATTTTGGGGGGGCTTTTTTATTTTAATAGGGCTATTAGATTAGGAGTAATTCTTTTTTTAGTTTTGATAATTTCATTTTTTATTTTGTGTAATTTAGTGTTTATTTTTTTTTTGCAATTTAGATAAATGTATTAATTTAATTTATTTTGTATTTATTTTAACTAGGTAGCTAGTAAATAGTTAATAACTATTTACTAACTAGTCTACCTAGTTAAAATAAATACAAACTTACCTGTGAAATAAAAATAAACCTAAGATAGCTACAATATAACTATTAGTTATATTGTAGCTAGCTTAGGTTTTATTTTACAGGTATTTAGTTTTAAACAGGAATTATTTAGGTAATAATTGTAAGTTTTATTTAGATTCATTTTAATTATATTTAAGTCAGGGTGTGTTAGGGTTAGTGTTAGGTTTAGGGGTTAATAGGTTTATTATAGCGGCGGTGTGGGCGGACGGCAGATTAGGGGTTAATAATCCTTAAACAGTGTTTGCGATGCGGGAGCGCGGCGGTTTAGGGGTTAATAATTAATTAGCAGCAGCCATAACTCAAAACTCATAATCTGGCTGACAGTTACTATCAGATCAACTTGCCAGAACACTAGCATGCGGTATTTTATGCACACACACACACACACATATACAGAGAACTGTATTACCAGACATCAGGAGCCCATGAGGATGGTATAGCAGATGGTAAGTGCAGCTATGGCTCCATAGATAAAAGGAAATTGGACATCCACATTTATGTTTTGTGATTCAGCTAGAATACAAAAAATAGTTTAATTTTATTAGTAAATTCACCTATTTCTCTTGGTTAAAACTTAGTTGAAATTTGATTCTCTTACATGAGGCAAGGCCAACCCTTTCAGCAGGGCGAGAGGGGCACCCACCCCGGGCCCTGCTATTTGGGGGGAACACACTGTTTTTCGAAGTGAGGGTATGAGAAGGTGCAATGCACATCCTGTATTTAATTTATGAAAAAGTGTTTATGGTATCAGAACGTATAATATCTAGTGTTATTCTTTGTATAGGACACACTGAATGCTGGGACAGGGGTGCACCATACAGGAGGCACAACATAAAGAGGGAGGTGTGTGATATTGAGATTATCAGTTAGTATGAGCCATATCAACCTGTTGTTATGTGCACAATACTATAGTCAGGAAGTGCCTCTTGCACTGTGTGTGTGCGTGTAGCATTCTCAATCAAGTTTACAGTTATTAAGACCTGTGCTTGATATCCTTAAATAAACTAAGATAAAACAGGAGGGGAATAAGGTGACTTGGTTGAGGGGCACCATCAATTTGTCTTGACCCTGCCGATGCTAAGGGTGGCCCTGCATGAGAGAATAATGAAGTATGTTCAGGAGTGTCTTGTAGCAAAACTGTCTGAAAACACTACATTTTTTTTGTTATTTTAACCAGTTGTCTTTTTCTGCAAATAAATGCTCTAAATGGCAATATTTTTATTTGGAATTTGGGAGAAATGTTGTCAGTAGTTTATAGAACAACATTTTTTTACTAAGGCCGCGTTCGGGCAGCACTTACTCCCAATGCCGGCACATATGCTGGGGTGAAGACGTGGCGCTGTGGGTATGTGACACGTCAGCAGTTAGGGAGCTATGACAAAACGCTCCCATTGCAACGTCCCACGTCACCACGCATTGACATGGTAGTAGGCATGTGCAAAGGGATCTGCATAGTACCCTTCTAATTGCATACAATATTTCTAATACCTTTTAAGTATTAGAAATATTGCATGCAAATAGAAACGTCTCACATATGAATTATATATGTGTAATTCATTATTGTGCAGCAGATCCCTTTGTGCATGCAAACGTTTATTATTAGCTCCCTTACTTGTAACAGTATTATTAAATTTACAACATTTTTATAAATAAGTGTTGTAAATTTAATAGTACTTTAAAAAATCGTGAAAATAAATAATGCATACATTAACTTTTACATTAGTGTATGTGCCAATCAGGAACTAGGTATGATATGAGATTGGACCTCCACACCTCAATGTCAATCTCTGTGTAGTCTTTTATATTTCTAATTTACATATTGGGGGGTAGTTATCAAGCCATCAACCTCAAATACGCTGGAATTCCGCAGCGTATTTATGGCGAGGCTGATTCGCCTTAGTTATCAAAGGCTAGAGACCGGCAAAAGTAGAATTTTGTGACGTAAGCTTCGATCCGCCGGACTCAGTCTGACACAGATCGATTCTTACGTCACTCCAGATGTTCCGCACACAAGTACGGCACAATCTGACTACTTTTGCTAGTTATCAAAAAACTAGGAGGTACGCTCTGCACTTTTCCGGGCCAGCGTACCTGGTTTTCAATCCGCCGCCCTGGAGGCGGCGGATCCCATAGGAATCAATGGGAGTCTGACCATAGCGAAAGTTCATGTTCGCTGCTGCCAGACATCCCATTGATTCCTATGGGAGCTGTCTACACCTAACACCCTAACATGTACCCCGAGTCTAAACACCCCTAATCTGCCCCCATACACCGCCGAAACTAAATAAAGTTATTACCCCCTAAACCGCCGCTCCCGGAGCCCACCGCCACTCTAATAAAATGATTAACCCCTAAACCGCCGCTCCCGGAGCCCACCGCAAGCTATAATAAATATGTTAACCCCTAAACCGCCGCTCTCTGACCCCGCCGCAACTATAATATATGTATTAACCCCTAAACCGCCGCTCCCTGATCCCGCCGCAACTATAATATATGTATTAACCCCTAAACCTAAGTCTAACCCTAACCCTAACACCCCCCAACTTAAATATTAATTAAATAAATCTAAATAATATTTCTATTATTAACTAAATTAATCCTATTTAAAACTAAATACTTACCTTTAAAATAAACCCTAATATAGCTACAATATAAATAATAATTATATTGTAGCTATCTTAGGATTTATATTTATTTTACAGGCAAATTTCAATTTATTTTAACTAGGTACAATAGCTATTACATAGTTATTAACTATTTAATAGCTACCTAGCTAAAATAAAGAGAAATTTACCTGTAAAATAAATCCTAACCTAAGTTACAATTACACCTAACACTACACTATACTTTAATAAATTATTCCTATTTAAAACTAAATACTTACCTGCAAAATAAACCCTAAGATAGCTACAATGTAATTAATAATTACATTGTAGCTATTTTAGGATTTATATTTATTTTACAGGTAACTTTGACCTAGATTTGGAGTTTGGCGTTAGCCGTGAAAACCAGCGTTAGAGGCTCCTAACGCTGGTTTTAGGCTACCGCCGGTATTTGGAGTCACTCAAAATAGGGTCTAACGCTCACTTTTCAGCCGCGACTTTTCCATACCGCAGATCCCCTTACGTAAATTGCGTATCCTATCTTTTCAATGGGATCTTTCTAACTCCGGTATTTCGAGTCGTTTCTGAAGTGAGCGTTAGACATCTAACGACCAAACTCCAGCCGCAGGAAAAAAGTCAGTAGTTAAGAGCTTTCTGGGCTAACACCGGTTTATAAAGCTCTTAAATACTGTACTCTAAAGTACACTAACACCCATAAACTACCTATGTACCCCTAAACCGAGACCCCCCACATCGCCGACACTCGAATACATTTTTTTAACCCCTAATCTGCCGACCGCCACCTACGTTATCCTTATGTACCCCTAATCTGCTGCCCCTAACACCGCCGACCCCTGTATTATATTTATTAACCCCTAATCTGCCCCCCTCAACGTCGCCTCCACCTGCCTACACTTATTAACCCCTAATCTGCCGAGCGGACCTGAGCGCTACTATAATAAAGTTATTAACCCCTAATCCGCCTCACTAACCCTATCATAAATAGTATTAACCCCTAATCTGCCCTCCCTAACATCGCCGACACCTAACTTCAATTATTAACCCCTAATCTGCCGACCGGAGCTCACCGCTATTCTAATAAATGTATTAACCCCTAAAGCTAAGTCTAACCCTAACACTAACACCCCCCTAAGTTAAATATAATTTAAATCTAACGAAATTAATTATCTCTTATTAAATAAATTATTCCTATTTAAAGCTAAATAATTACCTGTAAAATAAATCCTAATAGAGCTACAATATAAATTATAATTATATTATAGCTATTTTAGGATTTATATTTATTTTACAGGTAACTTTGTATTTATTTTAACCAGGTACAATAGCTATTAAATAGTTAAGAACTATTTAATAGCTAAAATAGTTAAAATAATTACAAATTTACCTGTAAAAGAAATCCTAACCTAAGTTACAATTAAACCTAACACTATACTATCAATAAATTAATTAAATAAACTACCTACAATTACCTACAATTAACCTAACACTACACTGGAATCAGCCAATCAGAATCAAGTTCAATCCGATTGGCTGATCCAATCAGCCAATCAGATTGAGCTTGCATTCTATTGGCTGATCGGAACAGCCAATAGATTGCGAGCTCAATCTGATTGGCTGATTGAATCAGCCAATGGGATTGAACTTGAATCTGATTGGCTGATTCCATCAGCCAATCAGAATATTCCTACCTTAATTCCGATTGACTGATAGAATCCTATCAGCCAATCGGAATTCGAGGGACGCCATCTTGGATGACGTCCCTTAAAGGAACCGTCATTCGTCGTTAGTCCGTCGGGCCAGCAGGATGTTCCGCGTCGGAGGTCTGCAAGATGGATCCGGAAGAAAGAAGATTGAAGATGCCGTTGATAGAAGACTTCATCCGGATCATGGACCTCTTCAGCTCCCGCTTGGATGAAGACTTCATCCGGATCATGGACCTCTTCAGCCCCCCGCTTGGGCTTGGATCAGGACATCGGAGGAGCTCTTCTGGACAGATCGTTGAACCCGGTGAGGTGAAGATAAGGTAGGAAGATCTTCAGGGGCTTAGTGTTAGGTTTATTTAAGGGGGATTTGGGTTAGATTAGGGGTATGTGGGTGGTGGGTTGTAATGTTGGGGGGCTTGGGTACTGTATTTTTTCTTTTACAGGCAAAAGAGCTGAACTTCTTGGGGCATGCCCCGCAAAGGGCCCTGTTCAGGGCTGGTAAGGTAAAAGAGCTTTAACTTTAGTTATTTAGAATAGGGTAGGGCATTTTTTTATTTTGGGGGGCTTTGTTATTTTATTAGGGGGCTTAGAGTAGGTGTAATTAGTTTAAAATTGTTGTAATATTTTTCTTATGTTTGTAAATATTTTTTTATTTTTTGTAACTTAGTTCTTTTTTATTTTTTGTACTTTAGCAAGTTTATTTAATTGTATTTATTTGTAGGAATTGTATTTAATTAATTTATTGATAGTGTAGTGTTAGGTTAATTGTAGGTAATTGTAGGTAGTTTATTTAATTAATTTATTGATAGCATAGTGTTAGGTTTAATTGTAACTTAGGTTAGGATTTCTTTTACAGGTAAATTTGTAATTATTTTAACTATTTTAGCTATTAAATAGTTCTTAACTATTTAATAGCTATTGTACCTGGTTAACATAAATACAAAGTTACCTGTAAAATAAATATTAATCCTAAAATAGCTATAATATAATTATAATTTATATTGTAGGTATATTAGGATTTATTTTACAGGTAAGTATTTAGCTTTAAATAGGAATAATTTATTTAATAAGAGATAATTAATTTCGTTAGATTTAAATTATATTTAATTTAGGGGGGTGTTAGTGTTAGGGTTAGACTTAGCTTTAGGGGTTAATACATTTATTAGAATAGCGGCGAGATTGGGTCTGCAGATTAGGGGTTAATAAGTGAAGTTAGGTGTCGGCGATGTTAGGGAGGGCAGATTAGGGGTTAATACTATTTCTTATAGGGTTATTGAGGCGGATTAGGGGTTAATAACTTTATTATAGTAGCGGTGCTGTCCGGTCGGCAGATTAGGGGTTAATAAGTGTAGGCAGGTGGAGGCGACGTTGTGGGGGGCAGATTAGGGGTTAATAAATATAATATAGGGGTCGGCGATTTTAGGGCAGCAGATTAGGGGTACATAGGGATAATGTAAGTAGCGGCGGTTTACGGAGCGGCAGGTTAGGGGTTAATAATAATATGCAGGGGTCAGCGATAGCTGGGGTGGCAGATTAGGGGTTAATAAGTGTAAGGCTAGGGGTGTTTAGACTCGGGGTACATGTTAGGGTGTTAGGTGCAGACGTAGAAGTGTTTCCCCATAGCAAACAATGGGGCTGCGTTAAGAGCTGAACGCAGCTTTTTTGCAGGTGTTAGAGAGTTGAAGCTGCGTTAAAAATGCTCTACGCTCCTTTTTTGGAGCCTAACGCAGCCTTTTTGTGTACTCTCAATACCAGAGTTATTTTTATGGTGCGGCCAGAAAAAAGCCGGCGTTAGTTTTTCGGGTCGTTACCGACAAAACTCCAAATCTAGCCGTTTGTATTTATTTTAGCTAGTTAGAATAGTTATTAAATAGTTATTAACTATTTAATAACTACCTAGCTAAAAGAAATACAAAATTACCTGTAAAATAAATCCTAACCTAAGTTACAATTAAACCTAACACTACACTATCATTACATTAATTAAATAAATTAAATACAAATAACTACAATTAAATACAATTACATAAACTAACTAAAGTACAAAAAATAAAAAAAGCTAAGTTACAAAAAATAAAAAAATAAGTTACAAACGTTTAAAAAATATTACAACAATTTTAAGCTAATTACACCTAATCTAAGCCCCCTAATAAAATAACAAAGCCCCCCAAAATAAAAAATTCCCTACCCTATTCTAAATTAAAAAAGTTCAAAGCTCTTTTACCTTACCAGCCCTTAAAAGGGCCTTTTGCGGGGCATGCCCCAAAGAATTCAGCTCTTTTGCCTGTAAAAGAAAAATACAACCCCCCCCCAACATTAAAACCCACCACCCACATACCCCTAATCTAACCCAAACCCCCCTTAAAAAAACCTAACACTACCCCCCTGAAGCTCATCCTACCTTGAGTTGTCTTCAGCCAGCCGACCCACCGATGGAACCGAAGAGGAGATCCGGAGCAGCAGAAGTGATCCTCCAAGGGGCGCTGAAGAAGTCTTCCATCCGATGAAGTCATCATCCAGGCGGCGCTGAAGAAGTCTTCCATCCGGGCGATGTCATCTTCCAAGCGGCGCTGAAGAAGTCTTCCATCCGGGCGATGTCATCTTCCAAGCAAGGTCTTTAATCTTCTTTCTTCAGGATTCATCTTCATCCTGCCGACGCGGAACATCCTTCTTCCCCGAAGGACTAACGATGAATGAAGGCTCCTTTAAGGGACATCATCCAAGATGGCGTCCCTTCAATTCCGATTGGCTGATAGGATTCTATCAGCCAATCGGAATTAAGGTAGGAAAAATCTGATTGGCTGATTGAATCAGCCAATCAGATTGAAGTTCAATCCGATTGGCTGATCCAATCAGCCAATCAGATTGAGCTCGCATTCTATTGGCTGTTCCGATCAGCCAATAGAATGCGAGCTCAATCTGATTGGCTGATTCAATCAGCCAATCAGATTTTTCCTACCTTAATTCCGATTGGCTGATAGAATCCTATCAGCCAATCGGAATTGAAGGGATGCCATCTTCGATGACGTCCCTTAAAGGAGCCTTCATTCGTCGTTAGTCCATCGGGGAAGAAGGATGTTCCGCGTCGGCGGGATGAAGATGAATCCTGAAGAAAGAAGATTGAAGACCCCGCTTGGAAGATGACATCGCCCGGATGGAAGATTTCTTCAGCGCCACTTGGAAGATGACATCGCCCGGATGGAAGACTTCTTCAGCACCGCCTGGATGATGACTTCATCGGATGGAAGACTTCTTCAGCGCCCCTTGGAGGATCACTTCTGCCGCTCCGGATCTCCTTTTCGGTTCCATCGGTGGGTCGGCTGGCTGAAGACAACTCAAGGTAGGATGATCTTCAGGGGGGTAGTGTTAGGTTTATTTAAGGGGGGTTTGGGTTAGATTAGGGGTTTGTGGGTGGTGGGTTTTAATGTTGGGGGGGTTGTATTTTTCTTTTACAGGCAAAAGAGCAGTTTTCTTTGGGTCATGCCCCGCAAAAGGCCCTTTTAAGGGCTGGTAAGGTAAAAGAGCTTTGAACTTTTTTAATGTAGAATAGGGTAGGGCATTTTTTTATTTTGGGGGGCTTTGTTATTTTATTAGGGGGCTTAGATTAGGTGTAATTAGCTTAAAATTGTTGTAATATTTTTTAAATGTTTGTAACTTATTTTTTGTAACTTAGCTTTTTTTATTTTTTGTACTTTAGTTAGTTTATGTAATTTTATTTAATTGTAGTTATTTGTATTTAATTTATTTAATTAATGTAATTATAGTGTAGTGTTAGGTTTAATTGTAACTTAGGTTAGGATTTATTTTACAGTTAATTTTGTATTTATTTTAGCTAGGTAGTTATTAAATAGTTAATAACTATTTAATAACTTTTCTAACTAGCTAAAATAAATACAAAGTTACCTGTAAAATAAATATAAATCCTAAAATAGCTACAATGTAATTATTAATTACATTGTAGCTATCTTAGGGTTTATTTTACAGGTGAGTATTTAGTTTTAAATAGAAATAATTTATTAAAGTATAGTGTAGTGTTAGGTGTAATTGTAACTTAGGTTAGGATTTATTTTACAGGTTAATTTCTCTTTATTTTAGCTAGGTAGCTATTAAATAGTTAATAACTATTTAATAGCTATTGTACCTAGTTAAAATAAATTACCTGTAAAATAAAAATAAATCCTAAAATAGCTAGAATATAATTATTATTTATATTGTAGCTATATTAGGGTTTATTTTAAAGGTAAGTATTTAGTTTTAAATAGGATTAATTTAGTTAATAATAGAAATATTATTTAGATTTATTTAATTAATATTTAAGTTATGGGGGTGTTAGGGTTAGTGTAAGACTTAGGTTTAGGGGTTAATAATTTTATTACAGTGGCGGCGGTGTAGGGGGGGTAGGATAGGGGTTAATAAATTTATTATAGGTGGCGACGGTGTAAGGGGGGCAGATTAGGGGTTAATAAGTTTAATATAGGTTGCGGCGGGGTCCGGGAGCAGCGGTTTATGGGTTAAACTATTTATTTAGTTGCGGTGAGGTCCGGGATCGTCAGGATAGGGGTTAATAACTTTATTATAGGTGGCAACGGTATAGGGGGGGCAGGATAGGGGTTACTAGATATAATGTAGGTGGCGGCGGTGTCCGGGAGCGGCGGTTTAGGGGTTAATACATTTATAAGAGTTGCGGCGGGGTCTAGGAGCAGCGGTTTAGGGGTTAATAACTTTATTTAGTTGTGGGGGGCTCCAGGGGCGCCGGTATAGGGGGTAGAACAGTGTAGTTAGTGTGGGTGCTTAGTGACAGGCTAGCAATAAAGCTGTCAAAAAGCCGAAGAGCAGCGAGATCTGATGAGTGATAACTCTCACAGTCCGCTGCTCATCGCCTCGTACTTGGTGCGCGGCTTTTTGACAGATTTATTGATAACTTAGGCGAAATTTTGCAGGTCCGCGGCGGCGATGGTAGGCGAGCTTAGGCAGGCGTATTGGGCCGGCAAAGGCAGGTAAGTTGACACGTTGATAACTAGGCCTCATTGTATGTACTTTACAATAGTATTGTTGCACCTTTATATTCCCAATAAACTTGTGCCTTATGTGGATTTTGACAGTTGCTGATACAAAAACATGGCAGCCTCAACGAGCAACACGTTTGTATATAAATATACTGTATGTATATATATATATATATATATATATATATACATGTTGCTCATGGACTGCCATGTTGTAAAGCGTCTGAGCTTGCTCTGAAAAGTCCCAGCTTTACCAGCTCGCTGGAAGTGCTTGGACTTAAGTCATCAGAGCACTCAGAGAACACCCAGCGTCTCAATGGCAAGTATTCAGAAAATGCTCCAAGCGAGTCCCAGTTTGATTGGAGCTCTTCCCAAACGCAGCTTAAAAGAAATAACTATAAATAGTAAAACCAGAGAAATTGATCATTTAGCAGTGTTCTCTTAAAGGGACAGTCTACATCAGAATTTTTATTGTTTAAATAGATAGATAATCCCTTTATTACCCATTCCCCAGTTTTGCATAACCAACACAGTTATATTAATATATGTTTTACCTCTGTGATTACCTTGTATCTAAGCCTCTGCAGACTGCCCCCTTATCACAGTGCTTTTGACAGACTTGCAGTTTAGACAATAAGTGCAGACTCCTAAATAACTCCACAGGAGTGAGTACAATGTTATCTATATGACACATATGAACTAGTACTTTCTAATGGTAAAAACTTTCAAAATGCTATGAGCTAAGAGGCGGTTTTCAACGGTTTAGAAATCAGTTTGAGCCTACCTAGGTTTAGCTTTTCAAAAAATACCACCAAGGGAACAAAGCAAATTTAATGATAAAAGTCAATTGGAAAGTTGTTTAAAATTGCATGCCCTATCTGAATCATGAAAGTTTAATTTTGACTAGACTCTCCCTTTAATTTTTTCCAGAGCTGTATGTGTATACATGTGTATTTATGTTTATATGTATATACATAAGTATATGCACATATAAACACATATATATATATATATACAGTTGTATGCAAAAGTTTAGGCACCCCTGACAATTTCCAAGATTTTAATTTATAAATAATTGGGTGTTTGGAAGAAGGTGCTGTGGACTGATCAAACAAAGATTGAGTTATTTGGTCATAACAAAAGGAGTTATGCATGGCGGCAAAATAACTCAGCGCTCCAAGACAAACACTTGCTACCCACAGTAAATTTGTTGGATGTTCCATCATGCTGTGGGGCTGTGTGGCCAGTGCTGGTACTGGGAATCTTGTTAAGGTTTAGGGCGCATGGATTCCCCTCAATATCAGCAGATACTTGAGAATAATGTTGAGGAATCAGTCACAAAGTTGAAGTTACGCCGGGGCTGGATATTTCAACAAGACAACGACCCAAAACACTGCTCAAAATCTACTCTGGCATTTATGCAGATGAACAAGTACAATGTTCGGGAATGCCCATCCCAGTCCCCAGACCTGAATATCATTGAAAATCTGTGGGGTGATTTGAAGCGGGCTGTCCATGCTCGGCAACCATCAAATCTAACTGAACTGGAGATGTTTTGCAAGGAGGAATGGTCCAAAATTCCTTCATCCAGAATCCAGACATTTATTACAGGCTATAGGAAGCGTCTAGAGGCAGTTATTTCTGCTAAAGGAGGCTCTACTAAATATTGATGCAATATTTCTGTTGGGGTGCCCAAATTTATGCACCTGTTTAATTTCATTTGGATGCATAATGCACATTTTCTGTTAATCCAATAAACCTCATTTCACTACTGAAATATCACTGTGTCCTTCAGCTATTTGATAGATCAAAATGAATTTGCTGATCCAAACACCCAATAATTTATAAATGAAAATCATGGAAATTGTCAGGGGTGCCTAAACTTTGCATACAACTGTATATACATGTATACACATATATACATATGTATATATATATATATATATATATATATATATATATATATATATATATATATTTTGGAGCCCTGTCCACTCAAACATCTGAAAACAAGAAAAATAACTTTTTAATATTTAATAATGTGTTTTACTGTGTATGTACTGTAAATATTTTACAATCCAATGTTCTTCACATAGGGGAAAATATATTTTTAAATAGATACTGCTATATATACAGTGGGGCAAAAAAGTATTTATTCAGCCACCAGTTGTGCAAGTTCTCCCACTTAAGAAGATGAGAGAGACCTGTAATTTTCATCATAGGTATACCTCAACTATGAGAGACAAAATGTGGAAACAAATCCAGACAATCACATTGTCTGATTTGGAAAGAATTTATTTGAATATTATGGTGGAAAATAAGTATTTGGTCACCTACAAACAAGCAAGATTTCTGGCTCTCACAGACCTGTATCTTCTTCTTTAAGAGGCCCTCTGTCCTCCACTCATTACCTGTATTAATGGCACCTGTTTGAACTTGTTATCAGTATAAAAGACACCTGTCCACAACCTCAAACAGTCACACTCCAAACTCCACTATGGTGAAGACCAAAGAGCTGTCGAAGGACACCAGAAACAAAATTGTAGACCTGTACCAGGCTGGGAATACTGAATCAGCAATAGGCAAGCAGCTTGGTGTGAATAAATCAACTGTGGGAGCAATGATTAGAAAATGGAAGACATACAAGACCACTGATAATCTCCCTCAATCTGGGGCTTCACGCAAGATCTCACCCCGTGGGGTCAAAATGATCACAAGAACGATGAGCAAACATCCCAGAACCACACGGGGGGACCTAGTGAAAGACTTGCAGAGAGCTGGGACCAACGTAAAAAAAGGCTACCATCAGTAACACACTACGCCGCCAGGGACTCAGATCCTGCAGTGCCAGACATGTCCCCCTGCTTAAGCCAGTACATGTTCGGGCCTGTCTGAAGTATGCTAGAGAACATTTGGATGATCCAGATTGGGAGAATGTCATATGGTCAGATGAAACCAAAGTAGAACTGTTTGGTAGAAAAACAACTCGTCGTGTTTGGAGGAGAGAGAATGCTGAGTTGCAACCAAAGAACACCATACCTACTGTGAAGCATGGGGGTGGCAACATCATGCTTTGGTGCTGTTTCTCTGCAAAGGGAACAGGACGACTGATCCGTGTACATGAAAGAATGAATGGGGCCATGTATCGTGAGATTTTGAGTGCAAACCTCCTTCCATCAGCAAGGGCATTGAAGATGAAACGTGGATGGGTCTTTCAGCATGACAATGATCCCAAACACACCACCCGGGCAACGAAGGAGTAGCTTCGTAAGAAGCATTTCAAGGTCCTGGAGTGGCCTAGCCAGTCTCCAGATCTCAACCCCATAGAAAACCTTTGGAGGGAGTTGAAAGTCTGTGTTGCCCAGCGACAGCCCCAAAACATCACTGCTCTAGAGGAGATCTGCATGCAGGAATGGGTCAACATACCAGCAACAGTGTGTGACAACCTTGTGAAGACTTACAGAAAATGTTTGACCTATGATGAAAATTACAGGCCTCTCTCATCTTCTTAAGTGGGAGAACTTGCACAATTGGTGGCTGACCAAATACTTTTTTGCCCCACTGTACCTATACCGTTATATATATATACTGTATATATATTACAGTT
Organism: Bombina bombina; assembly: GCF_027579735.1. NCBI lineage: Eukaryota > Metazoa > Chordata > Amphibia > Anura > Bombinatoridae > Bombina > Bombina bombina. Next base: position 1,290,405,854 of record NC_069500.1, on the reverse strand, counting down.
GTAATCAAAATGATTCAACCCCCATTGCAAATCAGGTTTATCGTCAACATTTACAGACTTTCAGCTGTTTGCAATTAACAAATCAAACAAAAGCAATTGGAATAGCTCAACAAAATAAATGCTTCACAAGGTTTCCACAAATTCAACTGAAAATGCAACTTTCAATGAATTCTGCAGTCTCAAAATTATTCAACTCCTTCATGGCAAGTATCTTTAGTACTTAATAGAGCACCCTTTAGCTAATATGACCTGCTGCAAATGAGATATATAGCCAGACACCAGTTTCTGGCAGCGTTCCTGAGAAATCTTAGCCCATTCCTCATGAGTATTGGCCTCCAGTTCAGTAATATTCTTTTGTTTGAGTGCTGCAACCAACCTCTTCAAATCAGCAGATTGTTCTTTTCAGTATATGCTTCATTCTTCTTCCTCCAGACATACCACTGATCCATCGGGCTTAAAAGTTTCAGTTTTGTTCATTATTCCACATAGCAGAATCCCAAAACTTCTGTGGCTTATTTATATGATTTTGAGCATATTGGAGCCAACTTTTCTTGTGCTTTTGGGTAAGTAGTGGTGTACATCTTGGAGTTCTGGCATGGAAACCTACGTTTAATATGTGACTTACTGTGCAAACTGAAACCTCAGTGCCTGTTGCCACCAAGTCTTGCTGCAGGTCCTTTTGCAGTCACTCAAGGGTTTTTCTCAACCTGCCTTCTCAGACGGTTACAGCCGTAATAGTTTCCTTTTTCTGTCCAATGGTGTCTCTAGGAACATGCAGTGTATTCGCAATGACTGCAGTGATTAGTTGCATCAGGTGTGCTTGAGACAACACCTGTTTCGCATTTTTGTGCTGTAGTGATGGTGGCTTCTATTCAGGGGGTTGAATAATTTTGAGACTGCAGAATTCATCAAAAGTTGCATTTTCAGTTAAATTTGGGGAAACCACTTGAAGCATTTGTTGTGTTGAGCTATTTCAATTGCTGTTGTTTGATTCGTTCATTGCAAACTGCTGAAAGTGACTGCAGTGACTGCTGAAAGTGATTGTGACAATAAACCTGATTTGCAATGGGGGATGAATAATTTTGATTACAACTGTAAATATATAAAGGTATAGATATGTATTTTACAAAAATAATTAGATAAACACTGTAAATAAAAATATATATTTAAAAATAAATAGAACATTTTCTTCTAAGTAATCTAAAATATTCATAATTACCTTTGGGTTAGCGCTGTAGGTTAAACACGGTGTCAGGTTAGTGTGCGAGCTATAAGTTTTAGGTTTTTTTTCAGTTTTTTGTGTTCCTATGAAGTCTGTGGGGAGTAGAGGTTGTGATATTCGAAGTCCTCAAGTTAGCACGCATTGGCTTTCGCTTGCACATTCTACTTTAACTTTCACAGATAAGAACAGAAAAACAATGCACCTTATACTAACATAATGACATTTCCAGCTGCAGACTCAAGCCCAGATTGGATCCTTCAAATGAGAAAAGTAGTGAGTGGAGCTAATTAAAAAAAAATTGCAGAAAAGATGTAAGTATGTTTTAAAAATTTTTTTTTGACTTGGCATAAATGTTATTCTATAACAACCTAACAGAAATGGATTGTAAAATCAAGGTGTTCTTTGTCCCTCTAACCAAGGAAATTCTAGTTAAAAAAGGATTAGGCTGGGGGCAGAGTTTTCGCCTGTTGGTACATGGCAGCACTATTAGATTCGCTTTGCAGCACCCTTATCTTCCACCTGACTCAGCACCTCATTACCCCATTTTAGATGGCAGGGATAGGTACGCAGGAACGGGGGACTGCTCTCCGCCGCCAACTGACACTTGGCCTACTGATCTCTCACAGTTGTGCCATCCATGTGGCTGAAACCTCCTTTTCAAGAGGCCTAACAACGGGCCCAAGATTGCCTCCCCCACCTCCATAGTCACTAAGTAAAAAAGGGGAACTTCACCACAGCTGCCACTTCCTTTTACAAGCAGCATAAGGCCAGACCTGGAACCAACCTACAACTACCCATGTGGTCCTCTGCTGCCATCATACTCAATCTTTGCCTTCAAACAGCACTGAAGGTTACCCCTCAACTAGCAAGGCCCAGTGAAACAGTAGGCAAGTTCTATGAAATCTGCCTTAATTGTTTTTTTCTTGCTTACCAGTCTGCCTCATGTTCCTATTTATAAAGCTAACTTAGAGTTCTCTTTAAGTTCTCCCACCCTAACAAAACTTTGGGAACATTCAGCTAGATTACGGGTTTTGAGCACTATAGGGAAATTAACGACCACCACAAAAGCAGCGGTATTTCACCTCCCTATAGCGCTGCTATTACAGGTTTTGTAAAACCCAGCTTGTGCGGCCGATATGGTGGCGTTGAGCTCCATACCTCACCCAAATACAAGCAGTGTTTTGACGTGCTTGTGCACGATTTCCCCAAGGACATCAATGGGGAGAGTCGGCTAAAAAAAAGCCTAACACCTGCGATCGTGGAAACAAAAGCTCCATAACGCAGCCCCATTGATGTCTACGGGGAAAGAAAAAGTTATGTTTAAACACTCTAACATTAAAACCACGTCTAAACACCCTAATCTGCTGCCCCCAACATCGCCACAATCTACATAATGTTATTAACCCTTAATCTGCCACCCCCAACATCACCGCCACCTACATTAAAGTTATTAACCCCTAATCTGCCGCCCCCAACATTACTGCCACCTACATAATGTTATTAACTCCTAATCTGCTGTCCCTAACATTGCCGCCACCTACCTACACTTATTAGCCCCTAATCTGCCGCCCCCAATGTCGCTGCCACTCTACTAAAGTTATTAACCCCTAAATCTCTGGACTTCCACATCACTAACACTACATAAATATATAAACCCCTAAACCTAACCCTAACGTCACCCTAAGCCTAACCCTAACACCCCCTAATTTAAATATATTTAAAATAAATCTAAATAAAATGTACAATTACTACCTAATTAAACCTCCTATTTAAAACTAAATACATACTTACCTGTAAAATAAAACATAAGCTAGCTACAATATAACTAATAGTTACATTGTAGCTAGCTTAGGTTTAATTTTTATTTCACAGGTAAGTTTGTATTTATTTTAACTACGTAGACTAGTTAGTAAATAGTTATTAACTATTTACTAACTACCTAGTTAAAATAAATACAAAGTTACCTGTAAAATAAAACCTAACCTGCCTTACACTAAAAACTAACATTACGGTGGGGACTTCCGTTTGGGGGAGGAGCAAGCAAGGTGCTGCAGGTCCTGGCTCCCATGCTTGTAGCTCTATTCATCTACTCCCACCTTCTAGCGTTCTTTGGCCGAAGTGTTTTCCCGGCCTAGACTCAGGGTCATATGGACCATGAAGTGGAAGTCTCTCCTAGGCATCAATTAGCTTCGTGGCTGAAGCAACGTGCTACAAAGACTCTCTAAACTTGCAACAATTCTGGCAGCATCACGTTGTGTTACTATCTTAACAACGATACAAAGTACAATTAAACTATGCCAGACGAGATACAAGTCACAGCCTATATCTGCAAAAAAGTATCCTGAGACTCAAGCTGAAAGAGAGCCTGAGTATAATGGTAAACCTAGCCTCAAAAACCAGGAGGAATCTCTGACTTGAAATATTTCCCCTGCTAGCAGACCCGCAACATACAGCACCTATACCGGCACCTGTTCCAGACTTCGGAGCGCTCCCTGGTGAGCATACAGGTCTCCGACCAATTGACATACCTGAATGGCTTTGAAACGCCCCGACCGCTCTCTGGTGAGCGGATATCAGCTGTGGGGGCGAGCAAATTGGTGGCCTGCTGGTTGAGGGCAGTATCTGTGCAGCCAGTCTTCCTGTGACCCTAGGAAGGATACCTACAGCTGTGGATGACCCTGGAGTCCTGAGGGGGGTCACAGTCGAGGTCCTTGGGCACTGAGGAATCACCCTTGGGCGATAGCTGTGGAGAGAGAGTCTGCTTTCGATCCCGGAGCCAGTGATTGGAGAGGAGTCCTGGCACGTGGGCAGCGTGCGGACGCACGCTGGTGGACATCATCGGGACGTGCTGCTGTATTATTCCACCGGCCTGTCGACAGAAGGGCCGCAGCTTGCAAACATATCGCAAGGAGCACTACACATTGCTCACCTGGTGACTCATAATTTAGCCGGGCCTTGCTAGACTGAGCATAGTATCTGCTTAAACGGCCCAAATTGCTGAGGATCGGCACTTTTCGCTAACTAGCCTGGAACTTGGCAGACGACTCACTGCAAACAAAGTAAAGTATTGGCTTTCTTTGTTTAGTGCTTCACTGTGATTATTTATCCAGCATGAAAAGAGTCTTTTCTTTTTTCTTTTTATTGAATTACCTTCATATCAACAGACGATCAATGGGACAATAATATAAAGTGAGACTTTTTGGCCTGGTAAATGCACGATTAACGATTTTTTATGTCACTATAGATAGGAACCCATCTGATTTAAAAATTCTCTCTTCCTAATATAAGCTATAAGGTGTTTAAGTGGTTCAGGATAATACCTCATTATATTATTGGCTTGGTGCTATTTGGTCTCTGGAAAAGCAGGCAAGGGGGCCTAAAAGTCCGAAATAGTGTTGTATTCAGAATTATCAAGTATATAGATTACACATAGAACTTACAAGATATCAAGAAATGTATAATGTTAACAATGTGTTGTGTATCTACCCTGTTTCTGTGTTAACTAAGAAATACATAGAATCCTATTGGGGGGAGCATATATAGATCTTTTCTGGATTATAACAATATCAAAGTCCTAAATAAATAGAACATAGTATCCTCTGTTTAGGCCATTTTTCACTTTCCTGTTTTTTTTTTTCTTTTTTCTTCGTTTTTTTTTCTCCCTGTCTTTCTCTTCTTAAGTTCACCCTGAACTTCTCAAGTTCAGCTCACATAATCACTAGCACCTCCTATTTTAAATCCTCCTTTTTGCTTCTTTCTTTATTTTTTCCTTCCCCTTTTTCTTTTTCTTTTTGGTGTGTATATACCTATTCCTGGGTCTCAGGGATCAGAACATAGAATTAATAAATCTAGTATAGATTCAATTAAATGCACATTTATAAATGCACTAATTTTTTTTTTAATATTAACACTTGTGCCGCGACAGTAGGATTACCAGTACCTGTACGCATATGGACAAATTTATATCAGCAGCTAGGAATTCTTCTCCTAATATGCCCGTTAAGCAAAGAGAAAAAAAAATGGCGAAACGTCCTGATCAGGTATTAGAAACATTGCAAACACAAAATTAGGTACATTTTGATATACAGGAATTAGTTACACAGATTACTAAGGTTTTCACTCCACAATTAGATAGCATGAAAGCAGAGATCAAACAGGATATAAATTGCCTCATGGCAGAGGTTAGACAATTCTCTACAAGGCTGCTAGAAGCAGAGACCAGAATATCCGAGATTGAGGACAAGTTAAATATAGTTGAAGCCAATAATGCTGAACATAATTATTATTATTATCGGTTATTTGTAGAGCGCCAACAGATTCCGCAGCGCTATTAACAAAGGCAGAGTACAAAAAAAACAGTTATAGGGATCAAATGGGTAGAGGGCCCTGCCAAGAGTTGCACTGTTGTAGTCAGCTCTTGAGAAGGTGATCAACAAACAGCTGGACTCTTAAGCTTACATGCTAGGGGGTTTCAGGGGATAGCAATGGAGGAGAGGAACTGGTATAAAGTAAGGTTAGCGTAGGTTGTATGCATCCCTGAACAGTAGAGTCTTTAGGGAGCACTTGAAGCTTTTAAAACTAGAAAAGAGTCTTGTGGAGCGAGGCAGAGAGTTCCACAAGATGGGAGCCAGTCTGGAGAAGTCCTGTAAACGGGAGTGTGATGATACATAAACATAATAAGAGAATTGTCAAATTACAGAGTAGACTGGAGGACCTGGAAGACCGATCTAGGCGTAAAAACCTTAGAATTATCGGTCTACCAGAAGACAGTAAATATCTTGACCTGATGTATTTTGTAACGGTTACCCTCCCTCAGAGTCTTAAAATTAATACAGATGTCCCAATAGCCATAGAGAGGGTACACAGAACTGGCCCAGTGCGGCACATGAGAAAAGATAATATTTCCACTCGGCCTATAGTATTAAAGTTCTTGAATTTTCATGACAAAATGCACTTCCTTAGGCAGTATAGGAAAGCATACCCACTCACAATAGATCAACACAAAATTTTAATCTTTCAAGATTTTTCAAGCGAGACGGCAGCAAGTCGGAAGGAAATGTCTCCATTCTGCTCCAAATTACTAAATGCAAATTATAACGTTAAAATGATATATCCGGCTAAGCTGGTTGTATTAATAGATGGGACACAATTTGTTTTAAATACGAGTAAAGAGGCACAGGCTTTTTGTCATGAGCAGGGCATACAATGATAAAGGGATCTTAGTATCAGTTACCTAGAAGTTGCCAGAAGTGTCACTATAGTTTGGAAGAGTATGTATTTGATGGTTTGGATGATGTGTGGACGTGCTAGTAGGGTTTTTTTTTTTTTTTTCGCCCGCTCCTTTATCCTCCCCCCCTTACTACCCCCCTCTGTCTTGTGTTTGAGATATCCGAGTACCCCTTCATAGCGACATAATTGCCAGAAAAGGCTCTGATGTAGATTCTTTGAATCTTCTCTCATGGAATGTAGGTGGAATAACTTCTCCAATAAAGAGGAAAGCTATTATTAAACAACTAGGCCTGTATAAACCTGATCTTGCAATGCTTCAGGAAATCCACCTAAAAGATCCAGAAATAATGAAATTAAAAGTGAAGTGGGTGGGAGACGTTATTGCAATAGCCGGGGAAAATAGGAAGAAAGGTCTAGCAATTCTAGTTAAGAAACATCTACCTTATGAGTTGTTAGGTGTGGAAGAGGATGCTGGAGGTAGATTTCAAATACTCAAAATAAGAATTAATTCTACTTTGTTTATCATTTGTAACGTATATGGGCCTAATACACTAGATATGCAGTTCTGGAACGGTTTTATAGATAAATTACGCGAGTATTCAGGGAAAAATCTAATAATAGTAGGAGACTTCAACCTTACACCTCTCCCCAATATGGATAGGACTGGGAGGAAGGAGGTATATAAGAGAGATAGGAAGACTCGGATATTCCAAAAAATATGTAGTCAATTGGGGGTGAGAAATATTTGGAGGGTCCATCATCCTGACGCCAAAGCATACACATGCATGTCACCAAGTCATCATAGCTTATCCAGGATAGACTTATTTCTGGTAGCAGAGGCCCTGATGGGGCTCGACTGCAAGACTGACATTAAAGACATTGTATTGTCAGATCATGCAATTATCTCATTAAAATTTGGCCCCGAGGTATTCAAAAAAGGGATCAATAACATCTTATTCTTCCCTAAATACTTAGCAATGAATAGTCAATTTCAAAATTTCTTAAAAATTAAATGGGCAGAATACCAAACTCTTAATGGGCACTATCAAGAGAAAACAGAAACATATTGGGAAGCCGCAAAGGCTGTACTCCGGGGAGAAATCAAGGCGTACATGTGTAGGTTAAAAAAAAAAAAAAAAAAAAAGAATTACAATTCTCAAACGCATTAAGAAATAGGTATAATGCCTATATTGCTTCTAGATCAAGTGAAAACTGGAATAGGTATATTCATGCCAAAACACAGTGGGATATTTTCTTAAAACAAAAGTGTATACAAGAGGGACTAAAACAAAAAGCCCTTTACAGAGGGTTTACTGGAAGGGCTGCTAAGTACCTGGCTAGAATCACTAAACCAAAAGATAGTAATTTGATTGCTGCGATTAGGCAGAACGGGAATAGATTTACCCAAACAGAGGAGATTAAAAAAGCTTTTCATAATTATTTCCAGGGAATTTATAAGGCAGAACCCCTTAGTCATACAAACAGGGAGACATTCTGGTCCAAGCTAATTCTACCTAGAATTTCGCAGGAAGACCTGCAGCATCTAAACTCACCAATTACAGACCAAGAAATTAATTTGGCCATTAAACAGGCTAAACTTAACAAGGCTCCAGGGCCAGACTGTCTCCCTATAGAGTTTTACAGAATTTTACAGGATGAAGTGGCCCCAACATTGCGCCGTTTGTTTAATAAATATTTTAGTTCACAAATAAAATGCTCTAGATATTTTACTGCATCTAACGTTGTGTTAATTCTGAAAAAAAACAAGGACCCAGAGTTAGTAGAGTCTTATAGACCTATCTCACTGCTAAATGCAGACTATAAGTTACTAACATCAATAGTAGCTAGCAGATTACAACCAGTAATTAAAGGTATTATACATGAAAACCAAGTAGGTTTTATGCAAGGGAGAAGTCCAATTAAGAATTTAAGGAAGATCATGATTATTTTGGACTACCTCTGGAATAACTCACTGGGAACAAGCAGAAAAGGGGTGGATACAGCTATTCTATCTCTAGATGCAGAAAAAGCATTTGACTACATAAGTTGGGGTCATCTGTTTATGACAATAGAAAAATTTGGGTTCAGAGGACATTTTAGTGATTTTATCCAGTTATTATATAGCAATCCAGTCTCTGCCCTCATTATAAATAATACACTTACAGATCCTATTTCTCTACACAGAGGCACCAGGCAAGGCTGCCCGCTGTCCCCCTTGTTATTCAATATCTCACTTGTACCATTGGCTATACTATTGCGTGATCAGCTAGATGGTATTAGTATTGGGGAGCATAAGTTTACTCTCTCATTATATGCAGATGATTTGCTGGTTTTCTTAAATAATCTTGAAGTCAATCTGCCGAAGCTTATATCGATTATGCAACTTTTGGTACAGTTTCGGGATATAGGATAAATTTCAATAAATCGGAACTATTATGGATAACGAAACCAACAAAAAGGTATATGAAACACCCCTTTAAGGAAACGAAATATATAACCTATTTAGGTATAGTCCTGACTAATAACCTACTTGAATGGTATGATAGGAATATCTCAGTATGCTTAGGGGAAATGCAGAAACAACTGAATAGTTGGATTAACCTCCCGATATCATTAATACCACGTATTATGTTAATAAAAACAATATTATTTCCTAAAATTTTATATTTTTTGCAAAATATCCCTATAATGCTTAAAAATAGAGATATTTTGAAATTCAATACCATGTGTACTAAGTTTATCTGGAAAGGGGGGAAACCACGGATTGCCTTAACTAGGTTAATGAGTGATAAGATGGCAGCAGGACTATCATTTCCCAATATTAAATTCTATAATTGGGTTTCTTTAATTAAATTTGCTGCTGACTGGATTACTCAAAAAGAATACCTTACTCTATATCAGTGTGAGTCTAATATTATCGCCCCATTTACCTTAAATGCACTGTTGCACTGTCCAATCCGGAAATTACCCTGTAATGTTAACAATTTAATGACATTTAAGAATATTATCTACGCATGGCAGAAATTTTGTGTCGAAATCCAGATCAATCCCCATGCAACAGAATTTTAAACAATCCAGGGAAATCCTGAATTTCAACCAGGCTATGATTCTCGAGTATTCCAGGGATGGGAGGAGAGGGGCCTAAAATATGTGAAGCAACTGTTGTTACCAGATGGTGTGATTGATACATTTAACTCTATTTGTTCCAAATATGGAATACACCGTAAAGACTTCTTTGCATATCTACAGATCCGACACTATCTATCAGATATTCAAAAAGAATTTAAACCAAATTGGTCTCTTGGTCCCCTAATGGTTGGAATTAAAATATACCAGACAGGAAGATTCTCAATAACAACTTTCTATAATATCCTAAATAGGCATAGTAATTTAAAACAAATTACATATATACAGTTGACATGGCTAAAATACTTTCCAAGTATAACTATAGCAGATATACAGGGAAGTATCAGAGCAATTAATGAATCATGGGTCCCCACAGCATGGCGTGAATCGCATATAAAAATACTATATAATGTCTATATCACTCCCAGTAAAAGGTCGATTTGGTCGGGGAACACTCACTGCTGTTCACGATGTAATAAAGAGAAGGCAGATATACTGCATTGCCTATGGCTATGTCCTAAGATTCTTCAATTCTGGGGTAAAATAACTCATTGGATTAATTGGATACTTAATATAAGAATAAATATAGGACCCCAAGATATTGTGTTCTTGCTAAGATATGCAACAGGAGGCAAGGATTATAAACTTGTCAACACTTTAATAATACTTGCTCGTAATCTTATATTTAAAACATGGAAAGCGGCATGTGCCCCAAAATTTTCAGAATTTAAGAAAGCAGTTATTATGCAACTCACAATTGAACAATATAATATACAGAATTTAAATGTGGAACAGGTACAGATCTTTTTCTCAAAATGGGAGGAAGTTATTAAATCCCTCCCGAATAATATTCAAATTCAAGTGGTCAAACCAGTTAGCACCTCTATTTTTGTCCTCCAAAACATTCTTACAGGCTGCTTCCCTAGATGTTGGGCAAACGACTCTGTAGATAACACTGGCTAGAGGGGGGGTGAGGGTTGGAGAGGGGTGAGGAGTTGGGATTGGGTGTTTTTTTTTTTGTTTTTGTTTTTTTGTCTGTTTTGTGTGTGTGTCTGGTGATATGCTCATGGTATGAGAGATGGGTGATATGTTTAGTGTCAGCGTATCCACCTTCAGCTACTCATCATCTTGTTCTCTGAACAATTGCAATGATTCATGGGCTAAAATACTATATGAATCCTAGTACAGCTGCTATTGGTCTTAGGAATTATTAAAAGATGAGAAGAGAGAGAAAGAAGGGAAGGGAACTCCAGTAGGTTCGGATAGATTGTTAAATTGTTAAAAAGATATTATATATTTCTGTTTTTCTGTTAGGCATCAAAGATAGATAAGATATATTAGCATTAATGATATATACAAGGATGTAATATTTAAGCTTCAGTTGACTGTCATTATTGTGAAATATTAATGTTAGACATTCAGATATATGTTTATTTTGTAAGGTAATCTTTAAGGTAAACTTGTAACAGTCGTTTTTATTTGATTGCCTGTACGATTGAATTATTTCTTTTGGAAAATTAATAAAAAAAACATATTTAAAAAACTAACATTACAATAAAATAAAAAAATTAAATTAATCAAATACAATTATTTAAATAAAAAAAAAAAAACTAAATTACACAAAATAAAAAACGAAATTATCTAAAATAAAAACGAATTATTCCTAATCTAATAGCCCTATCAAAATAAAAAAAAACCCTCCAAAATAAAAAAACCCTAGCCTACACTAAACTGCCAAAAGCCCTTAAAAAGGCCTTTTGCAGGGCATTGCCCCAAAGAAATCAGCTCTTTTACCTGTAAAAAAAATACAAACAACCCCCTAACAGTAAAACCCACCAACCACACAACCAAACCCCCCAAATAAAATTCTATCTAAATAAACCTAAGCTAACTTTTGCCCTGAAAATGGCATTTGGATGGGCATTGCCCTTAAAAGGGCATTTAGCTCTTTTATGGTGCCCAAACCCTAATCTAAAAATAAAACCCACCCAATAAACCCTTAAAAAACCTAACACTAACCCCCGACAATCCATTTACAGTTTTCGAAGACATTTATGTTAACTAGGTAGTTAGTAAATAGTTAATAACTATTTACTAACTAGTCTACGTAGTTAAAATAAATACAAACTTACCTGTGAAATAAAAATAAAACCTAAGGTAGCTACAATGTAACTATTAGTTATATTGTAACTAGCTTAGATTTTATTTTACAGGTAAGTTTGTATTTAGTTTTAAATAGGTTATTTAGGTAATAATTGTAATTTTTATTTAGATTTATTTTAATTATATTTAAATTAGGGGGTGTTAGAATTAGGCTGGGTCCAGGATCAGAACAACAAATACCAGTGATAACAATAAGTGTTTAAAAAGTACAATTTAATACAATATGATACAATTCTGGTAAGTGCTATTACACTGGGATACAAAACAGTGACAATTCATGGATCCATGTTACAATAAAAATAAAAACAAAAATACATACTCCTGAAAAATTCAGGTTCTGGACTTAAAAGAAGCCAATACTTGCGGTGGTTTGGAACATAACGGCTAGATTTAGAGTTTGGCGTTAGCCGTCAAAACCAGCGTTAGACGCTCCTAATGCTGGTTTTGGGCTACCGCTGGTATTTAGAGTCGTGTAGGTAAGGGTCTAACGCTCACTTTGCAGCCGGGACTTTTCCATACCGCAGATCCCCCTATGCCATTTGCGTATCCTATCTTTTCAATGGGATCTTTCTAACGCCGGTATTTAGAGTCGTGGCTGAAGTGAGCGTTAGAAATCTAACGACAAAAGTCCAGCCGCAGAAAAAAGTCAGTAGTTAAGAGCTTTCTGGGCTAACGCCGGTTTATAAAGCTCTTAACTACTGTGCTCTAAAGTACACTAACACCCATAAACTACCTATGTACCCCTAAACCGAGGCCCCTCCACATCGCCGCCACTCTATTAAATTTTTTAACCCCTAATCTGCCGACCGCACACCGCCGCCACCTACGTTATCCCTATGTACCTCTAATCTGCTGCCCCTAACACTGTCGACCCCTATATTATATTTATTAACCCCTAATCTGCCACCCCCAACGTCGCCTCCACCTACCTACAATTATTAACCCCTAATCTGCCGACCGGACCTCACCGCCACTATATAAAATGTATTAACCCTTAATCCGCCTCACTCCCGCCTCAATAAGCCTATAATAAATAGTATTAACCCCTAATCTGCCCTCCCTAACATCACCGACACCTAACTTCAAGTATTAACCCCTAATCTGCCGACCGGACCTCGCCGCTACTCTACTAAATGTATTAACCCCTAAAGCTAAGTCTAACCCTAACCCTAACACCCCCTAAATTAAATATAATTTAAATCTAACGAAATAAATTAACTCTTATTAAATAAAGTATTCCTAATTAAAGCTAAATACTTACCTGTAAAATAAACCCTAATATAGCTACAATATAAATTATAATTATATTGTAGCTATTTTAGGATTAATATTTATTTTACAGGCAACTTTGTAATTATTTTAACCAGGTACAATAGCTATTAAATAGTTAATAACTATTTAATAGTTACCTAGTTAAAATAATTACAAAATTACCTGTAAAATAAATCCTAACCTAAGTTACAATTAAACCTAACACTACACTATTAATAAATTAATTAAATAAAATACCTACAATTAAACCTAACACTACACTATCAATAAATTAATTAAATACAATACCTACAAATAAATACAATGAAATAAACTAACTAAAGTACAAAAAATAAAAAAGAACTAAGTTACAAAAAATAAAAAAATATTTACAAACATTAGAAAAATATTAAAACAATTTTAAACTAATTACACCTACTCTAAGCCCCCTAATAAAATAACAAAGACCCCCAAAATAAAAAAATGCCCTACCCTATTCTAAAATTAAAATAGAAAAGCTCTTTTACCTTACCAGCCCTGAAAAGGGCCCTTTGCGGGGCATGCCCCAAAGAATTCAGCTCTTTTGCCTGTAAAAAAACCCATACAATACCCCCCCAACATTTCAACCCACCACCCACATACCCCTAATCTAACCCAAACCCCCCTTAAATAAACCTAACACTAAGCCCCTGAAGATCTCCCTACCTTGTCTTCACCACACCGGGTTCACCGATCGGTCCAGAAGAGCCTCCGATGTCTTGATCCAAGCCCAAGCGGGGGGCTGAAGATGTCCATGATCCGGCTGAAGTCTTCATCCAAGCGGGAGCTGAAGAGGTCCATGATCCGACTGAAGTCTTCATCCAAGCGGGAGCTGAAGAGGTCCATGATCCGGCTGAAGTCTTCTATCAAGCGGCATCTTCAATCTTCTTTCTTCCGGATCCATGTTCATCCCGCCGACGCGGAACATCCATCTTCACCGACGACTTCCCGACGAATGACGGTTCCTTTAAGGGACGTCATCCAAGATGGCGTCCCTCGAATTCCGATTGGCTGATAGGATTCTATCAGCCAATCGGAATTAAGGTAGGAAAATTCTGATTGGCTGATGGAATCAGCCAATCAGATTGAAGTTCAATCCAATTGGCTGATCCGATCAGCCAATCAGATTTAGCTTGCATTCTATTGGCTGATCGGAACAGCCAATAGAATGCAAGCTCAATCTGATTGGCTGATTGGATCAGCCAATGGGATTGAACTTGAATCTGATTGGCTGATTCCATCAGCCAATCAGAATTTTCCTACCTTAATTCCGATTGGCTGATAGAATCCTATCAGCCAATCGGAATTCGAGGGACGCCATCTTGGATGACGTCCCTTAAAGGAACCGTCATTCGTCGGGAAGTCGTCGGTGAAGATGGATGTTCCGCGTCGGCGGGATGAACATGGATCTGTATATGTAAATATGATTGCAAAAGGTTGTGTAAAACTGACAATTGAATTGCATATGTACATATGAATGCATTTCAATGTCAATTCACTTGCTTTGATTTTTGCCCGAGATAGCTTGTTAAATAATAATATTATCCTATAGCCATCATGATAATCCCAAATGAGTTAGTCTCTAAACAATTGCAATAAGTTTATCCAACACTACACCAATTGGGTTTCATATTGAAAGCCTATGTCTTTTTTGTTTAACTATGGGCCAGTTGTTATAATATCGCAACAAGTTTGTACAAATACTACCCTCAATCGGACTACTTATGTGAAACTAGAAAGCACCTGCCTTTTTCGTTTAAACATTACATTCTGCTTGTTAATAATGGACCGCATGCGAAAAGATATCTAAAATATCTTTGTTATTTAAATATATTAAGGTTAGCATACAAATAAAATAGATTTTCGTTAAATCATCCAATCAGAACGTAGGTTCTGTGCACTACTCCGGCCCAGCCAATAGTATACCGGCTCCGGCTCAAGCCCCCTAAACTTGGAACCAATCATTATAGGGAATCACAGCAAGCTCTAGATAACAGATACCATACATAGATCGCAACTCACGTAATGAAACACACTGATCGCCTAAAAATAAATATATCCGAAGATATAGACCATTCTCAAAGATAGAAAATTATGAGACGGTCAGGTATTTTACAAGGTTTTAATTATATTGATCTGTACTGGTTTTTATTTTTTAAAATTTGAAAAATTTTATTTTTATTTTTAAAAAACAACATAAAGCTTATGACTTTTTACTCTACATCTTTTTATCTACAACTTTTTTTAGTAAAATACAAGTATAATACAAAAAATAATTTAGTTTATACCCGGAAAGATTTAGCTTTAACTTCCGGTGTCACCCCACAGGTGTTAATCTACCTGCCAATTAGCAAGGTATATAACAACCTAACTTTACATCTAAAACCAGTCTTGATAAAGGTCAGTGAGGACCGAAACGCATTGACTGGTGACTGGTAAGGAGCATTTTAATTGTGTTCATATTATAGAAACCCTCTGCACTATATATTTTTGTTCTTCCCTTGGCAGGTAAGGGACATAAATCTTGGATTAAGCATTGGGACCCATTTACTTTGTATTTCCGTTTAAAGAAGACTGTTGCATATATCTTTGGAAATGGGATCTACATTTAGGATAGACTATTAACGAGACTTTCTAACTTGACCGGAGTTTGGATTTATTCCAAGTGTAATCGCATCACCATTTGTTCATACCTTACATATATACAGACATTATTCAGTTACTTTGAGGTTGTCAGCACAGTGGTCTCTTATACCCGAGATCTTTCTTGTAGTTTTTAACCCAATTTGCTGTTTACTTAAAGGGACATGACACCCACATTTTTTCTTTCATGATTTAGAAAGAGAATGCATTTTTAAACATCTTTCTAATTTACTTCTATTATGAAATTTGTGTTATTCTCTTGATATTCTTTGCTGAAAAGCATATCTAGATATGCTCAGTAGCTGTTGATTGGTTGCTGCACATTGAAGCCTCATGTGATTGGCTCACCCATGTGCATTGCTTTTTCTTCAAATAAGGATATCTAAAAAATGAAGCAAAATAAATAATAAAAGTAAATAGTAATGTTGTTTAAATTTGTATGTTCTATCTGAATCATGAAAGAAAGATTTTGGGTTTAGTGGCCCTTCAACTGCGATCACGCATACACAGGTTTCAACATCCACATCAGTGTGTTAACTAAATTTCACTTTATATGATTGAATGTTTTGCTTTTGATCACCCAATTTGAGTTGATATTTGAGCTTTGTTATCATTGTAGCATTTTCTCACACTTGTGTTTTATTGTTCCTACTCACATTTAAACCACCACGCCGTTTTTTATCCACTCAAAACACACGCTTAAAAGGAACTTTTGTCACGCTCGGTATTAGTTTAGGAGCTTATTTTTTTCTATCACTCACACTGGTATTGAATTAAGATCCCCGTAATTTCCATATCATCTGTATAAACACATAAGTAAAACCTATGTTTTGAGCCGGGTGTTTTTCTATACCATCTATATAATTTTGATCTTTCATTATTTGCCCCATCTGGTTTATCCTATGGGGCATATGTATCAAGCTCCGAATGGAGCTTGATGCCCCGTGTTTCTGGCGAGCCTGCAGGCTCACCAGAAACAGCAGTTATGAAGCAGCGGTCACAAAGACCGCTGCTCCATAACCTGTCCGTCTGCTCTGAGCTGGCGGACAGACATCGCCGGAAATCAACCCGATCATCGGAAATGACACCTCCCTGCTGGATGCCTATTGGCCGCGAGTCTGCAGGGGGCGGCGTTGCACCAGCAGCTCTTGTGAGTGTGTATTCAGCTATGTCTGTCGGACCTGATCCGCACTGTCGGATCAGGTCCGACAGACATTGATAACTAGAGGCCCATCTGTCTACCACCATTTATTGATTTAACACCTTTATCCTCATCACTACCTTATACATTTCTATCGCATGTAATTTTATCGGATTTTTATCTTTTTAGCTTATCTGCCAACGCATTTAAGTCCAATATCAATTGCCTCTTACAATCGATTTACTAGATACTACCGCAAGTATTGGCCTTCTTTAAGTTCCAAACCACCGCAAGTATTGGCTTCTTTTAAGTCCGGAACCTGAATTTTTCAGAAGTATGTATTTTTGTTTTTATTTTTATTGTAACATGGATCCATGAATTGTCGCTGTT
The DNA here is from genome assembly GCF_027579735.1 of Bombina bombina. Taxonomy (NCBI): domain Eukaryota; kingdom Metazoa; phylum Chordata; class Amphibia; order Anura; family Bombinatoridae; genus Bombina; species Bombina bombina. The sequence goes on along the minus strand of NC_069500.1, from coordinate 1,290,388,650 downwards.
TTGTATCCGAGTGTAATAGCACTTACCAGAATTGTATCATATTGTATTAAATTGTACTTTTAAACACTTATTGTTATCACTGGTATTTGTTGTTCTGATCCTGGACCCAGCCTACATTTGTTTGGCGCTCTGATATTCCTTCTTCACATATTGTTCACACTTTATTGGCAACTAGGTGCCATCATATCAGAGCTAGAGGTCTGCTCTTAAAGTTGGCGCTCTGTAATTTCCCTCTATCATGGTGTTAGAGTTAGGGTTATGTTAGGGTTAGGTTTAGGGGTTAATATATTTATGCAGTGATGCGGGAGGGCGGCGGTTTAGGGGCTAATAGGTTTATTATAGTGGCGACGATGTCGGGGAGCGGCGGAATAGGGGTTAATATATATTTTAAGTGGCGGCATGTCCGGAGCGGCAGATTAGGGGTTAATCATTTTAGTGTTTGCGATGCAGGAGGGCCTTGGTTTAGGGGTTAATAGGTAGTTTATGGGTGTTAGTGTACTTTGTAACAGTTTAGTTATGAATTTTATGCTACAGCTTTGTAACGTAAAACTCATAACTACTGACTTTAGATGGCAGTACGAATTTTGTGGTTATAGGGTGTACCGCTAACTTTTTGGCCTCCCAGACATACTCGTAATACCGGCGCTATGGAAGTCCCATTGAAAAAGGACTTTTTACAAAGTGCGGTACTGACGTTGCATGACAGCCAAAAAGGTGTGCGGTACAGCTATACCTGCAAGACTTGTAATAGCGACTTGGAATCAGCCAATCAGATTGAGCTCGCATTCTATTGGCTGTTCCGATCAGCCAATAGAATGCGAGCTCAATCTGATTGGCTGATTGGATCAGCCAATCGGATTGAACTTGATTCTGATTGGCTGATTCCATCAGCCAATCAGAATATTCCTACCTTAATTCCGATTGGCTGATAGAATCCTATCAGCCAATCGGAATTCGAGGGACGCCATCTTGGATGACGTCCCTTAAAGGAACCGTCATTCTGCAGTTGGACGTCGCCGGAAGAAGATGGGTCCGCGGTGGAGGTCTTCAGGATGGAGCCGGTCGTCATCGGATGAAGATAGAAGATGCCGCTTGGATCAAGATGGTTGCCGGTCCGGATCGCCTCTTCTTCCCGGATAGGATGAAGACTTTGGAGCCTCTTCTGGACCTCTTCAGGCACCGGATGATGGATCGCCAACCCCCGCTTGGGTTGGATGAAGATTTTGGAGCCAGGACGGATCGGTGATACCTGGTGAGGTGAAGACAAGGTAGGATGATCTTCAGGGGCTTAGTGTTAGGTTTATTTAAGGGGGGTTTGGGTTAGATTAGGGGTATGTGGGTGGTGGGTTGTAATGTTGGGGGGGGGTATTGTATGTTTTTTTTTTACAGGCAAAAGAGCTGAACTTCTTGGGGCATGCCCCGCAAAGGGCCCTGTTCAGGGCTGGTAAGGTAAAAGAGCTTTTAACTTTAGTAATTTAGAATAGGGTAGGGCATTTTTTATTTTGGGGGGCTTTGTTGTTTTATTAGGGGGCTTAGAGTAGGTGTAATTAGTTTAAAATTGTTGTAATATTTTTCTTATGTTTGTAGATATTTTTTTATTTTTTGTAACTTAGTTCTTTTTTATTTTTTGTACTTTAGCAAGTTTATTTAATTGTATTTATTTGTAGCAATTGTATTTAATTAATTTATTGATAGTGTAGTGTTAGGTTAATTGTAGGTAATTGTAGGTAGTTTATTTAATTAATTTATTGATAGTCTAGTGTTAGGTTTATTTGTAACTTAGTTTAGGATTTCTTTTACAGGTAAATTTTTAATTATTTTAACTATTTTAGCTATTAAATAGTTCTTAACTATTTAATAGCTATTGTACCTGGTTAAAATAAATACAAAGTTACCTGTAAAATAAATATAAATCCTAAAATAGCTATAATATAATTATAATTTATATTGTAGCTATATTAGGATTTATTTTACAGGTAAGTATTTAGCTTTAAATAGGAATAATTTATTTAATAAGAGTTAATTAATTTCGTTAGATTTAAATTATATTTAACTTAGGGGGGTGTTAGTATTAGGGATAGACTTAGCTTTAGGGGTTAATACATTTATTAGAATAGCGGCGAGATTCGGTCGGCAGATTAGGGGTTAATAATTGAAGTTAGGTGTCGGCGATGTTAGGGAGGGCAGATTAGTAGTTAATACTATTTATGATAGGGTTAGTGAGGCGGATTAGGGGTTAATAACTTTATCATAATAGCGGTGCGGTCCGGTCGGCAGATTAGGGGTTAATAAGTGTAGGCAGGTGGAGGCGACGTTGTGGGGGGCAGATTAGAGGTTAATAAATATAATATAGGGGTCGGCGATGTTAGGGCAGCAGATTAGGGGTACATAGGGATAATGTAAGTAGCGGCGGTTTACGGAGTGGCAGATTAGGGGTTAATAATAATATGCAGGGGTCAGCGATAGCGGGGGCGGCAGATTAGGGGTTAATAAGTGTAAGGTTAGGGGTGTTTAGACTCGGGGTACATGTTAGAGTGTTAAGTGCAGACGTCGGAAGGGTTACCGCATAGCAAACAATGGGGCTGCGTTAGGAGCTGAACGTGGCTTTTTTGCAGGTGTTAGGTTTTTTTTCAGCTCAAACAGCCCCATTGTTTCCTATGGGAGAATCGTGCACGAGCACGTTTTTGAGGCTGGCCGCGTCCGTAAGCAACTCTGGTATCGAGAGTTGAAGCTGCGTTAAAAATGCTCTACGCTCCTTTTTTGGAGCCTAACGCAGCCTTTATGTGGACTCTCGATACCAGAGTTATTTTTATGGTGCGGCCAGTAAAACGCGGGCGTTAGTTTTTTGGGTCGTTACCGACAAAACTCCAAATCTAGCCGTTAGTGTTTTATTATTTTTCGTAATTTTAGCGTTTGTTACTTTTGGTAATGTTAGGTTTTTGTTATTTTTCGTAATTTTAGTGTATTTTTTTGTAATGTTAGGTTTATTTAAATTTTTTTGTAGTGTTAGGATTTTTTCATTTTGTAACTTAGGTTTTTTATTTTCGTAATTTTTTTTAAAATATAGTAATGTTAGGTTAATTTATAGTTTAATCTTAGTTTTTTTTTATTTCCCAGGTAAGTTTTTATTTATTTTAAGATAGTTATATTGTAAATTTAATTTAAAGTATAGGGGGATAGTTAGGTTTAGGGCTTAATAGTTTAATTTAGTGTGTTGCGATGTGGATGGGGGGGCGGTTTAGGGGTTAATAACTTTATTATAGTAGTAGCGATGTAGGGGGCCGGCGGTTTAGGGGTAAATAGCTTTATTATAGTAGTAGTGATGTGGGGGGCCGGCAGTTTAGGGGTTAATAGCTTTATTATAGTAGTTGTGATGTGGAAGCCCGGCGGTTTAGGGGTTAATAGGATTATTTAGTGTCGGCGATGTCGGAGGAAGTAAATTAGGGGTAATAACTTTATGTAGTGTTGGCGATGTTGGGGGCGGCAGATTACGGGTATCTAGACTAGGGGTTTATGTTAGGGTGTTAGGTTTTTACATAACTTTCTTTTCCCCATATACATCAATGGGGATTGCGTTATATCGATCGCCATTCCGCAATCGCAGGTGTTAGTTTTTTTCTAACACTTTCTCTCTATTGATGTCTATGGGTAAAACGTGCACGAGCACGTCACGTCAGGCCTTGGGTTTTTTATGATATGGAACTTAACGCACCATACTGCACAGCAAAAGAAGGTTTTTCAGTAACTTGTAATGGCAGCGCTATGGAATATATATTTTTTAGTTATTTACGCACCCGGTTTAGCTCATAACTTGTAATCTTCGTGATAGTGAACATACCATCTAAATCAGACATGAAATCCTTAAAGGTCTTCATAAAGCAGGAACTGTCTGACCATAAGAAATACCTAGGAAACCTGGGATCCAGGCTTGAATATCTTGAAGAGGGTCAGGATACACTAAATACTAACTTACAGCATCTCAATCAATATGATGTCATAAACTCTTCAAGAATTTTTTTTAAAATATTGTCCCTTAATGCCTGAGTCAGAACTTAACTTCTTAACTTAACTGAGTTTAGGGAGAAAGGGCCTAAGCTACCCATTGCCACTAAAGGGGCATTTGTATGGGCATTTCCCTTAAAAGTGCATTCAGCTCTTTTACTGCCCAATAAAATAAAAAATAATCTAAATAAAAAACCCACCCAAAAAAAAAAAAAAAAAACTAAGTCTATCCCCTAAATCCGTACTCACTGTTCCTGAAGTCCGGCGGAGAAGGTGTTCTTCCAGGAGGTGAAGGTCTTCTTCCAGGCGGCGACATCTTCAGTTAGTGTGGGGACCTCTTCTATCTTCATCCAGGTTTTTTTTATTTTGGGGGGTTGGTTGGGTGGGGGGTTTTAATGTTAGTGGGGACTTTGAAATGTTTTAATGTAACAGAGCTGTTTATCTTAGGGCAATGCCATACAAAAGGCCCTTTTAAGGGCTATTGGTAGTTTATTGTTAGGTTAGGGGGTGTTTTTATTTTGGGGTGACTTTCTTTGTTTTTATAGGGCTGTTAGATTAGGTTTAATTTTTATTATTTTGGATAATTTTGTTTATTATTTTTTGTAATCTTAGGCCTAGATTTAGAGTTCGGCGGTAGCCGTCAAAACCAGCGTTAGAGGCTCCTAACGCTGGTTTTGGCCGCCCGCTGGTATTTGGAGTCAGTCAGGAAAGGGTCTAACGCTCACTTTTCAGCCGCGACTTTTCCATACCGCAGATCCCCCTACGCCATTTGCGTAGCCTATCTTTTCAATGGGATCTTCCTAACGCTGGTATTTAGAGTCGTTTCTGCAGTGAGCGTTAGAGCTCTAACGACAAAATTCCAGCCGCCTGAAAATAGCAGGAGTTAAGAGCTTTCTGGCTAACGCCGGTTTATAAAGCTCTTAACTACTGTACCCTAAAGTACACTAACACCCATAAACTACCTATGTACCCCTAAACCGAGGTCCCCCCACATCGCCGCCACTCGATTAAAATTTTTAACCCCTAATCTGCCGACCGCCACCTACGTTATCCTTATGTACCCCTAATCTGCTGCCCCTAACCCCGCCGACCCCTATATTATATTTATTAACCCCTAACTTGCCCCACACAACGTCGCCGCAAGCTACTTAAAATAATTAACCCCTAATCTTCCGACCGCAAATCGCCGCCACCTACGTTATCCCTATGTACCCCTAATCTGATACCCCTAACATCGCCGACCCCTATATTATATTTATTAACCCCTAATCTGCCCCCCTCAACGTCGCCGACACCTAACTTCAATTATTAACCCCTAATCTGCCGACCGGAGCTCACCGCTATTCTAATAAATGTATTAACCCCTAAAGCTAAGTCTAACCCTAACACTAACACCCCCCTAACTTAAATATAATTTACATCTAACGAAATTAATTAACTCTTATTAAATAACTTATTCCTATTTAAAGCTAAATACTTACCTGTAAAATAAATCCTAATATAGCTACAATATAAATTATTATTATATTATAGCTATTTTAGGATTAATATTTATTTTACAGGCAACTTTGTAATTATTTTAACCAGGTACAATAGCTATTAAATAGTTAAGAACTATTTAATAGTTACCTAGTTAAAATAATAACAAATTTACCTGTAAAATAAATCCTAACCTAAGATATAATTAAACCTAACACTACCCTATCAATAAAATAATTAAATAAACTACCTACAATTACCTACAATTAACCTAACACTACACTATCAATAAATTAATTAAACACAATTCCTACAAATAAATACAATTAAATAAACTAGCTAAAGTACAAAAAATAAAAAAGAACTAAGTTACAGAAAATAAAAAAATATTTACAAACATAATAAAAATATTACAACAATTTTAAACTAATTACACCTACTCTAAGCCCCCTAATAAAATAACAAAGCCCCCCAAAATAAAAAATTCCCTACCCTATTCTAAATTAAAAAAGTTACAAGCTCTTTTACCTTACCAGCCCTGAACAGGGCCCTTTGCGGGGCATGCCCCAAGAATTTCAGCTCTTTTGCCTGTAAAAAAAAACATACAATACCCCCCCCCCCAACATTACAACCCACCACCCACATACCCCTAATCTAACCCAAACCCCCCTTAAATAAACCTAACACTAATCCCCTGAAGATCTTCCTACCTTGTCTTCACCATCCAGGTATCACCGATCCGTCCTGGCTCCAAGATCTTCATCCAACCCAAGCGGGGGTTGGCGATCCATAATCCGGTGCTCCAAAGTCTTCCTCCTATCCGGCAAGAAGAGGACATCCGGACCGGCAAACATCTTCTCCAAGCGGCATCTTCGATCTTCTTCCATCCGGTGCGGAGCGGGTCCATCTTGAAGCAGGCGACGCGGATCCATCCTCTTCTTCCGATGTCTCCCGACTAATGACGGTTCCTTAATTCCGATTGGCTGATAGAATCCTATCAGCCAATCGGAATTCGAGGGACGCCATCTTGGATGACGTCCCTTAAAGGAACCGTCATTAGTCGGGAGACATCGGAAGAAGAGGATGGATCCGCGTCGCCTGCTTCAAGATGGACCCGCTCCGCACCGGATGGAAGAAGATCGAAGATGCCGCTTGGAGAAGATGTTTGCCGGTCCGGATGTCCTCTTCTTGCCGGATAGGAGGAAGACTTTGGAGCACCGGATTATGGATCGCCAACCCCCGCTTGGGTTGGATGAAGATCTTGGAGCCAGGACGGATCGGTGATACCTGGATGGTGAAGACAAGGTAGGAAGATCTTCAGGGGATTAGTGTTAGGTTTATTTAAGGGGGGTTTGGGTTAGATTAGGGGTATGTGGGTGGTGGGTTGTAATGTTGGGGGGGGGTATTGTATGTTTTTTTTTACAGGCAAAAGAGCTGAAATTCTTGGGGCATGCCCCGCAAAGGGCCCTGTTCAGGGCTGGTAAGGTAAAAGAGCTTGTAACTTTTTTAATTTAGAATAGGGTAGGGAATTTTTTATTTTGGGGGGCTTTGTTATTTTATTAGGGGGCTTAGAGTAGGTGTAATTAGTTTAAAATTGTTGTAATATTTTTATTATGTTTGTAAATATTTTTTTATTTTCTGTAACTTAGTTCTTTTTTATTTTTTGTACTTTAGCTAGTTTATTTAATTGTATTTATTTGTAGGAATTGTGTTTAATTAATTTATTGATAGTGTAGTGTTAGGTTAATTGTAGGTAATTGTAGGTAGTTTATTTAATTATTTTATTGATAGGGTAGTGTTAGGTTTAATTATATCTTAGGTTAGGATTTATTTTACAGGTAAATTTGTTATTATTTTAACTAGGTAATTATTAAATAGTTCTTAACTATTTAATAGCTATTGTACCTGGTTAAAATAATTACAAAGTTGCCTGTAAAATAAATATTAATCCTAAAATAGCTATAATATAATTATAATTTATATTGTAGCTATATTAGGATTTATTTTACAGGTAAGTATTTAGCTTTAAATAGGAATCATTTATTTAATAAGAGTTAATTTATTTCGTTAGATAAAAATTATATTTAACTTAGGGGGGTGTTAGTGTTAGGGTTAGACTTAGCTTTAGGGGTTAATACATTTATTAGAATAGCGGTGATCTCCGATCGGAAGTTTAGGGGTTAATAATTGAAGGTAGGTGTCGGCGATGTTAGGGAGGGCAGATTAGGGGTTAATACTATTTATGATAGGGTTAGTGAGGCGGATTAGGGGTTAATAACTTTATTATAGTAGCGCTCAGGTCCGCTCGGCAGATTAGGGGTTAATAAGTGTAGGTAGGTGTCGGCGACGTTGTGGGGGGCAGATTAGGGGTTATTAAATATAATATAGGGGTCGGCGATGTTAGGGCAGCAGATTAGGGGTACATAGGGATAACGTAGGTTGCGGCGGTTTACGGAGCGGCAGATTAGGGGTTAAAAATAATATACAGGAGTCAGCGATAGCGGGGGCGGCAGAATAGGGGTTAATAAGTGTAAGGTTAGGGGTGTTTAGACTCGGGGTACATGTTAGGGTGTTAGGTGCAGACGTAGGAAGTGTTTCCCCATAGGAAACAATGGGGCTGCGTTAGGAGCTGAACGCTGCTTTTTTGCAGGTGTTAGGTTTTTTTTCAGCTCAAACAGCCACATTGTTTCCTATGGGAGAATCGTGCACGAGCACGTTTTTGATGCCGGCCGCGTCCGTAAGCAGCTCTGGTATCGAGAGTTGCATTTGCGGTAAAAATGCTCTACGCTCCTTTTTTGGAGCCTAACGCAGCATTTGTTTAAACTCTCGATACCAGAGTTAAATTTATGGTGCGGCCAGAAAAAAACCCGCGGAGCGTTAACAGCCCTTTTACCGCCGAACTCTAAATCTAGGCCTTAGTGTTTTATTATTTTTCGTAATTTTAGCGTTTGTTACTTTTGGTAATGTTAGGTTTTTGTTATTTTTCGTAATTTTAGTGTATTTTTTTGCAATGTTAGGTTTATTTAAATTTTTTTGTAGTGTTAGGATTTTTTCATTTTGTAACTTAGGTTTTTTATTTTTTGTAATTTTTTTTTTTAATATAGTAATGTTAGGTTAATTTATAGTTTAATCTTAGTTTTTTTTTTATTTCGCAGGTAAGTTTTTATTTATTTTAAGATAGTTATATTGTAAATTTAATTTAAAGTATAGGGGGATAGTTAGGTTTAGGGCTTAATAGTTTAATTTAGTGTGTTGCGATGTGGATGGGGGGGCGGTTTAGGGGTTCATAACTTTATTATAGTAGTAGCGATGTAGGGGGCCGGCGGTTTAGGGGTAAATAGCTTTATTATAGTAGTAGTGATGTGGGGGGCTGGCAGTTTAGGGGTTAATAGCTTTATTATAGTAGTTGTGATGTGGAAGCCCGGCGGTTTAGGGGTTAATAGGATTATTTAGTGTCGGCGATGTCGGAGGAAGTAAATTAGGGGTAATAACTTTATGTAGTGTTGGCGATGTTGGGGGCGGCGGATTACGGGTATCTAGACTAGGGGTTTATGTTAGGGTGTTAGGTTTTAACGTAACTTTCTTTTCCCCATATACATCAATGGGGATTGCGTTATATCGATCGCCATTCCGCAATCGCAGGTGTTAGTCTTTTTCTAACACTTTCTCTCTATTGATGTCTATGGGGAAAACATGCACGAGCACGTCACGTCAGGCCTTGGGTTTTTTGTGATATGGAACTTAACGCACCATACTGCACAACAAAAGAAGGTTTTTCAGTAACTTGTAATGGCAGCGCTATGGAATATTTTTTTTTTTAGTTATTTACGCACCCGGTTTAGCTCATAACTTGTAATCTTCGTGATAGTGAATATACCATCTAAATCAGACATGAAATCCTTAAAGGTCTTCATAAAGCAGGAAATGTCTGACCATAAGAAAGACCTAGGAAACCTGGGATCCAGGCTTGAATATCTTGAAGAGGGTCAGGATACACTAAATACTAACTTACAGCATCTCAATCAATATGATGTCATAAACTCTTCAAGAAAAAATTTAAAAATATTGTCCCTTAATGCCTGAGTCAGAACTTAACTTCTTAACTTAACTGAGTTTAGGGAGAAAGGGGATTGTACTGTTGCTATCTAGTGACTTTCTTGCCACTTGCCCAATGTCCTCTTTATCCCCAAAGTTTAGAAAGTCTTTCGGAGGTGCTGATGGGTTAGGTCTTGGTCTTAAAGCTCTATTGGCAGAGTTGACAAAAGAGGTATATTAGGAAGGTCCCTAACTCTAACCATCACATATTTTTTAAATATACTCTTAGATCACTAAAAAGGTTGATAATTGTTAGAGGTGATTTCAATCTTGCTCTCAACCCTATCCTGGATATTACATCTGGGAGATCATCTGTTCCAACTCGTCATCTTAAAAAAGCAAAGACTAGTCTAACTTCCTCAGCTTTTTATGACATCTGGAGAACTTGTCACCCAAAACAAAGAGAGTATACCTTTCTTTCTAACCCCCATCAGATATACTCTAGACTGGACTTTTTTTTATAGATGTCACCTCCCTATCCCTGAACGCTGTCTTATCAGAGGCCACCTTGAAGCGCCACCCACTGGAAGTCCCAACTCCATTTGGGAACAAAACTATAAAAAGAATCCTAGGGGAGAATACATTTTTCCCAAGGGAGAATAAATAACTCAGCGCTTAGATATATCCCTATTCACATGGTCACAGACAGTATGACAGTCCTCCCTCAGGCACTTTTTGTGGAAAGAGGTTTTTCCTGGTGCACAAATTGGTTTAATTATAAACACCTCCATTACTATATCACCTCTCACACACATCCTATATCCTTCAGCTCCACATCTACTCTACAAAATCTACAAAATCTTGGCACAAAGCCCCCAGGTCCTCTTCCTTCATGCATAGAGCGATGGGAGACTGACCTAAAAACAATAATCCTCCCATAGCATTGCTGAGCTATACTCCAATCCATAATGTCATCTTCAGTTTCCTTAACTATGATAGAAGTTAACTACAACATTTTATACAGATGGTATCTTTCTCCATGAAAATTACACTTATTATTTTCTCAGAAAGGTAATAGATGCTGGAGATGTGAACATGTGAACAGTGGAATTAGCCACATGTGGTTGTGGTGCCCCCAAATTTGTTAATTTTGGTCTACAGTAATTACTGAAAAATAATCCTTAGTACATCTACAGTTTCCACTAGACCTACTGATTTGCTTACGCAATCTCCCCCAGCCAGGTTTCTAATAGCTAAAAATTGGAAACATAAGTAGGCCCCATTACTATTTATGTGGAATACAAAAGTCACAGAATCTATAAAACTAAAGGAATACCACTATCGTTAAAACGGAATAATGGACAAATTGTACCTGATGCAAGCATTATGTGCTTCTTACACAAAATAGTTAAATTCCTTTGACATTCCCATATGGTATCCTTGTTAATTTCTTTTTTTTTTTTCTTAATATCCCTTATCTCTCTCTCTTTCTTACTCTCCTTGGCTAAACTGAATGCATGCTTGATTTTCCATTGAGGGTATACTGCTGCGGCCTGACTACATTTAGTGGAAGACTGAGAGATGCACTTTAGGCTTTTGGGTATAACGGGCACAGTTAATTTACTATTAACTTTCACCTAGATTAACAAAAATGTTGCGTTATTTAACTCTCCATAGCGCTGCCATTACGAGTTACTGAAAAGCCTCCTTGTGCTTTTTTGATCAGCCAATAGGATTTCAGAAGCTCTTATCCTATTGGCTGATTTGATTTTGAAGAATCTAATCAGCCAATAGGAATGCAAGGAACGCCATTTTGAAATGGCTACCTTGCATTCAACTTCAGTGTACGGCACTGACCGTATGAAGAGGACGCTCCGCGCAGGATGTCTTTGGTTTCCAGGATAGCTCCACTCCGCGCAGCTGGGATGAAGATAGAAGACGTCCCCGAGATGGGTGAAGGTGTCGCCGCCTGGATGAAGATTGATGTCCGGACTTCAGAAACCATGAGTAGATATTCTGGGGTTAGTGTTTTTTTTTAGATTAGGGATGGGCATTTGGAAATGTCACAGTACTGTTCCTTTAAGATCTGAACTATGGTTCTAGCCTCATTTTCGTTTTTTGTTTCCTTTATAAACAATGAAGCCTATAGCTTCATTGCTTGGTATTAGCTGGTTGACTCCTGTCAATACTCAGCCTCACTTAAATCTCTTGTCAGACTTGTGACTTATTCCAGCCTGCCTTTTTACTACTTACAGCTCAGCCTAAGATTCCTGACTGTCTCCGTATCTTGTGCTAAGTTTTCTCCACTGTTGCGCTGCACCGCAGCATCCTGGCAATCCTCCAGCAACTTACCCGACGGAACTTCCTCTGACGTCACGGGCGGCCGCTCCAACACTCTCTCAGCCTCCACGCTGACGCCGAGATCGTTCAGCCTGCACTTACCGGACCTTGCAGCCAAACTTACTGTGAGTTCTTTCAGACTTCTTCCACTGCTTGTTACCGGAAGGCATCTCCACTCTTTCCTTATACACTGAGTTGGTGAGCTTTAATACCTTTGCATCACTATTTTTTTACTTGTTGTTTATTTTTACGCAAATACCTTATTCTTTTTGCCTAAACAATACATTTATGTTTCTGCCATACTCATATATTTTCTTACATGAGAAAAGGGAATCTAGGGATAACATTAAGCATATGTTATTCCTTTCCTTAACTCATTACATAAAACTTCTTGTAACCATTACTATTGTGTTTCAGTTAAACAATAGAATTGGTTTAAAGATACATACACCATTTTATGAAAGACTATTTTTCTCAGACATTTCATCAGCTAAATGTATTTGTTTGAACTACAAATTTAGTTCAATTATCTGGGTTGTTACAGAAATACCAAGCCAAAAGAAAAACATCATAAAGATGGATCCTATGGAACTCTCCAATTATGTTGCAACATTAGACCAAAAGGTAGATCAGTTAAATGTTGGTCTCAGGGAGTTGCAGGTGGAGAATCAGACACTTAGGAAAATTATACAAGATAGTGTAAAACCCACACACTCTCAAACAGAGGTAATTAATGAACCACCTGTTAGTCCTCCAGAAAAATTTTCTGGGGATCGCAAACATTTCAGGCAGTTCTTGAATTCATGTATATTATTCATCACTTTAAAACCTAAAACATTCACTACAGATAAGATAAAGGTATTAACTGTCATCTCCTATCTCAGAGGTGAGCCTAGGGCATGGGCTGATACCCTTTTTGAACGTAATGATCCTATTCTTGACTCCATTGATGAATTTTTTAAAGCCCTTTCCTCCCTGTATGAAGATCCACACAAACAGCTAACAGCTGATAACAAATTAAGGTCTCTCAGACAGCAAAAAAGAACAGTTGAGGATTATATTTCGGAGTTTAAAATTTGGCAGCAAGATTCAGGCTGGAACCAGATTTCCCTGAGAAACCAATTTAGAATTGGTCTTTCAGAGTCAATCAAAGACGAATTCGCCAGAATAGATCTGCCAGAAGATCTAGAGCAATTAATGCAGCTCTCAATTAAAATTGACCACAGACTCAGGTAAAGAAAGTTAGAAAAATCTACCCATGACACATACACAAAACTGACAGATACCAGAGTATCCTTACACACACAACGTTCTGCTGATGAACCTATGGATATCGGTGTAATCAGAGGACCCCTGACTCCAGAGGAAAAGTTAAGAAGAAGGACAAACCATCTATGTCTCTATTGTAGTTCTAAAGACCATGAGGTTACAACTTGCCCATCCCTCAAGAAGCAGAAAAAGGGTAAGCCAGTGATACTCAGTTCAGTAAATACGTCTCCCATTACAGAAATTACTAACTGTTTACTCCCTATCTCGTTGCAGTGGGATCACCATCTCCTCCACTCTAAAGCTGTCATAGACTCCGGGCTTTCTCCTGTTACATTGATATTGATTATGTAAAATCAAATAAAATTCCCCTTATTGCAAAAAACAAACCTGTAATGGTTCGTCTTATTGATGGTAAACAGTTAGAAAATGGGCCAATAACACATCAAACGGTACCAATCCTAGTGTCCACTCATACATTACACAGGGAATACATTACTTTTGATGTGCTACAGTCCCCTATTTTTCATATTGTGCTAGGGTTACAGTGGCTACAGACACATCAACCCACAATTGATTGGCCTAGACCAAAGAATAAACGTGATATTCAAAAATTCCTAGGGTTTTCAAACTTTTACCGTAAATTTATAAAAAACTTTGCTGGTATAACTAAACCCTTAACAAATCTTACCAAGGCTGATAAACCATTTCAGTGGACACCAGAAACTGAACAGGTTTTTCAGTTTTTAAAAACCAGTTTCACTACAGCACCAATTCTCAGATACCCAGATCCAAATCTCCAATACATATTGGAGGTTGATGCATCTCATTATGCAATTGGAGCTATCCTATCCCAACGATCTTCGCCAAAGGAACGTATGCATCCAATAGCTTTCTACTCACGCGTCTTAACCACCTCTGAACTTAATTACCATGTCGGTGAGAAGGAGCTACTAGCTATGAAAGCAGCATTGGAACATTGGAGGCATCTCCTGGAGGGAACAACAATTCCAATTCAGATCTATACTGATCATAGAAATCTACAATACTTAAAAATCCACAAAACTCTCACCTCCAGGCAAGTTAGATGGAGTCTGTTCTTCTCCAGATTTTCCTATATTATTTCGTACAGACCCGCATCCAAAAATTCAAAAGCAGATATTCTATCTAGACTTCCTGAGAAACCCAGCAACTTGAAACAACATGGAACTGTTATTCCGGAAAATTGTATACAGAACTCCCTAGGAATCCTTTATGAAGGGAATAAAAATCTCCAAAAGGAACAACTCCTAGATAATACCTTTCCTAAGGAAAAGCTAGAAAAACGTAACAACGGTCTATATTATTACTCAAACAGATTATATGTACCCCCATCTCGAAGACTTTCTTTACTAAAAAGTTTACATGACAACAAGCTCTCTGGTCACCCAGGAATTCATAAAACCATCGAGATAACAAAAAGATCCTACTGGTGGCCAAAGATGCAAAAGGACATTAGATCCTACATACAGAGTTGTGGAACTTGCACCACCTGTAAAATAGAGAAACAAAAACCAATTGGATATTTACTCTCTCTACCAGCTCCAGAAAAACCATGGACTCACATAGCTACTGATTTTATTGTTGAACTACCAATATCAGATAACAACAAAACGATTATGGTGGTAGTAGATTTATTCACTAAGATGTCACATTTCATCCCTTACCATAAACTGCCAACATCTCAGGAAACAGCTCAACTACTGATCCAACATGTTGTAAAATTGCATGGGTTACCCCTTTCCATAACTACGGATAGGGGGACGCAATTTACATCTCAACTCTGGAAGGACTTATGTACTGCACTACAAATCGAAAGAAGGTTGAGTACTGCTTACCATCCCCAGACTAATGGGCAATGCGAGAGAACCAATCAATGGTTAGAAGAATACCTTAGGTGTTATGTCACACAACATTAGAACGATTGGTCTTCCCTACTTCCATTAGCAGAGTTTGCACACAATAACTCTTATCACACTTCTATTCAAACAACACCTTTCTTTGCAAACTATGGTTTTCACCCCATTTTCCATCTCAACACTCAAATAGACAGTGCTTGTCCGGTTGTGACAGATACAACCAACACCATTGCAGAAACATTCTCCATTCTTACTGATAACATTAAATCAGCTCAGACCAGACAACAAAACTATTATAATCTTCGAAGACGGCCATCACCTACCTATGCACCTGGTGACTTGGTATGGTTATAAACAAAACATTTACGATTGTCGACCCCAACAAGGAAGTTGAATAGATTCTATATCGGTCCCTTTCCCATCATTAAAGTAGTTAATAGGAATGCTGTCACTCTAGAGTTACCCTCTCAGTATAAGATACATCCAACTTTTCATGTGAGTTTATTGAAGCCCTACATTGCTCTGAGAGGCTCTGTGATGGATTCCGCTCATCAACCACCACTTGTCCCGGATACTGAATTTGAAGTACAAAGTATCCTTGACTCAAGGTTGGTTTCTGGAAGATTGCAGTACTTGATCCGTTGGAAGGGCTATTCTTCGGACGATGATTCCTGGGAACCTTCAGCTAATTTGTCGGCACCCCGTCTGGTCTCCCTTTTTCATAGACGTCATCCAGATCGTCCACGTCCTTGAACCACGGAGTGGTTCATTTTTGGGGGGCCCTCTGTCACAGTACTGTTCCTTTAAGATCTGAACTATGGATCTAGCCTCATTTTCGTTTTTTGTTTCCTTTATAAGCAATGAAGCCTATAGCTTCATTGCTTGGTATTAGCTGGTTGACTCCTGTCAATACTCAGCCTCACTTAAATCTCTTGTCAGACTTGTGACTTATTCCAGCCTGCATTTTTACTACTTACAGCTCAGCCTAAGATTCCTGACTGTCTCCGTATCTTGTGCTAAGTTTTCTCCACTGTTGCGCTGCACCGCAGCATCCTGGCAATCCTCCAGCAACTTACCCGACGGAACTTCCTCTGACGTCACGGGCGGCCGCTCCAACACTCTCTCAGCCTCCACGCTGACGCCGAGATCGTTCAGCCTGCACTTACCGGACCTTGCAGCCAAACTTACTGTGAGTTCTTTCAGACTTCTTCCACTGCTTGTTACCGGAAGGTTCCGCATCTCCACTCTTTCCTTATACACTGAGTTGGTGAGCTTTAATACCTTTGCATCACTATTTTTTTACTTGTTTATTTTTACGCAAATACCTTATTCTTTTTGCCTAAACAATACATTTATGTTTCTGCCATACTCATATATTTTCTTACATGAGAAAAGGGAATCTAGGGATAACATTAAGCATATGTTATTCCTTTCCTTAACTCATTACATAAAACTTCTTGTAACCATTACTATTGTGTTTCAGTTAAACAATAGAATTGGTTTAAAGATACATACACCATTTTATGAAAGACTATTTTTCTCAGACATTTCATCAGCTAAATGTATTTGTTTGAACTACAAATTTAGTTCAATTATCTGGGTTGTTACAGGAAAAGAGCTGAATGCCCCTTTAAAGGCAGTGAAAAGAGCTGAATGCCCTTTTAAGAACAATGCTCTACAAAAGGCCCTTTTAAGGGCTATTGGTAGTTTAGTGTAGGCTAGGGGGTGTTTTTATTTTGGGGGGGCGTTTTTATTTTTATAGGGCTATTAATGTGCACTTGTTTTTATTTTTGATCATTTAGTTTATTATTTTTTGTAAGCTTAGTGTTTTTTATTTTTCGCAATTTAGTGTTTATTAGTTTTTGTAATTTTAGATTTTTTCTTTTTTCATAGTGATAGGTTTTTTAAAATTTGTAATTTAGGTTTTTAGGTTTATTTTTATTTCACAGGTAAGTTTTATTTATTGAAAGATAGTTATATTGTAATTTTAATTTAAAATTAGGGGGTGTTAGGTTTAGGGGTTAATAGTTTAATTTAGTGTTTTGCAATGTGGGGGGGGGGCATTGGTCTAGGGGTTAATAGGTTTAGTTTAGTAGTTACTATGTGGGGGGAATAGGTTTATTTAGTGGTGGAGATGTGGGAGGCCGGAGGTTTAGGGGTTAATAACTTTATTATAGTGTCGGGGAGCGGCAGTTTAGGAGTTAATATATTTAAATAATGTTGGCGATGTGGGTGGGTGGCAGATTAGGGGTTAATAGGTTTAATATAGTGTTTGCGATGTGGGAGGCTGGCAGTTTAATTGTTAATATGTAGTTTATGGGTGTTAGTGTACTTTGTAACAGTTTAGTTATGAGTTTTGTGAAACATTTTTGTTTTGCAAAATCCATAACTACTGGTCTCAGATGACGGTATGGATTGTGTTGGTATAGGCTGTAACGCAAGCATTTTAGCTGAACCGCACAACCTGTAATACCGGCGCTATTTAAATCCCACACAAAAACGTCATCTTTTTGAGTGCGAAATGGACATTGCGTTACAGGCTAAAATGCTTGCGGTATAGCTTTACCGACACGACTCGTAATATGCGTTCCTGGCCATTATGCTGGAATTTACATTTTTTCAGTGGTAAAAGCCGTACCGCAACACCATTTGTTTTTTCTTTTCCTTCTTATTATAAAATTGCCAGCAATTTGCAATGTATATTTGCAATATTTGTTATTGTTATTTTATTTTTTCGTAGTGTTAGGATTTTTTAATTTTGTAATTTAGGTTTTTTATTTTTCGTTTATTTTAGTTTTTTAAAATAGTAATGTAAGGTGTTAGGGTTTTTTTTTTTCAGTTTGCGAGCTCCATTGAAGTCTATGGGAGAATACGTTAATGCGGTCAAGATATTCGAAGTTGAACTTTTTGGGCGCCTTGGTTTTCACTCACATGCTAACTTTTTACTTTCATCTCATAATATGAGTGCAAAATGCCTCCATCTAACAAAGTTAAAGGGCCAGTAAAGTCAAAATTAAACTTTAAACGATTCAGATAAAATAGGCAATTCTTAACAAATCTTATGTACATGAGACCTATAACTTTGAAAGTCAGGCAATCCTAATTGCTATCTAAGGGCTCGTTTCCATTGAGCCATTAAAAATGGAGCCGTAAGCTACCGAAGCGGCCGGCAGCTAAAAGTAATTTACGGCTCCATTTTAGTACCAGGTTTCCATTGAGATAGTTTGCAGATTGCGTGTAGTCACCCTTTTCGTGTAGGTGTTGTGTTAACGCTTCCACCCGATGCTGGATTTCTTGAAAATGAATAGGCTTCTATGGTAACCCGACCTTACACTACACTTACACTCAATCACATATACGGCGCTGCATACAAGTGCGGCACGTATATTTTACCTGTCGCTCGCTGTTATAATAAAAGTAAACGCATGCACAATATCTACCTCTCAACCACCACCCCCACCGCAATAACTAATAAATTAGCCTGCAGGCTCGCCAGAAAAACACGGGCCCTCAAGATCTATCCAGAGCTTGATAAATGGGCCCCATGGACTGCATTATGACAGTACCCCCTCATCAGAAGGGAGCTCTTCTACCTACAAAGGCTTCTTATGATGTGCTGTATGAAAGGTTTGTTTGTACTTCTTTAGCAAGTATCCATCAGCATTCTGCTACAGAGAACCCTTCCCTAATCATAGCATACTATAATTGCCTGCTACTGCATCTATAGTTAAAACATGAAATCTTTTATTTGTGATTGATTCAGGAGGGTGTTTGTGTGAGACAAACTGATTGTGAATATAGAATTAAAGAGCGAAACATCAAACACTGGTGGAATCCAAATAGAAGCAGATAAGGTTTATTTGTAATGAACAAAATCAAACAAGAAAGAGGATTCTGTGTGTATCAGTCAAATAACAGTATCTCAGATGTGATGTCTCTGATACAGGATACCCACATTCAGGTGGGGCACACTTTTACAAGCTGGATATTTTCAGCAATCCAGCTAGCTGAACTCCGGAGCACTGCAGTCCCCACACTCTGTCCAAATGCAGATGGGCTGGTGGAACTCACAAATGGTGCACCAGTTCAAAGTTAAAATCACAACAATTTATTAAAACTGATATACATGAGATAAAAACAAATGAACTGAGTAAAAAAGAGAGCTAGCAGACCCTCAATTACTATCTCCCTTGTTATTTAAAGGGACAGTCTACATCAGAATTATTATTGTTTCAAAAGATAGATAATCCCTTTATTATCCATTCCTCTGTTTTGTATAACCAACACAGTTATATTAATATATGTTTTACCTCTGTGATTACCTTGTATCTAAGCCTCTGCAAGACTGCCCCCTTATCACAGTGATTTTGACAGACATGCAGTATAGCCAATCAGTGCAGACTCCTAAATAACTCCACAGGAGTGAGCACAATGTTAACTATATGACACACATGAACTAGTACCGTCCAACTGTGAAAAACTTTCAAAATGCTCTGAGCTAAGAGGCGGTTTTCAACGGTTTAGAAATCAGTTTGAGCCTAACTAGGTTTAGCTTTTCAAAAATACCACCAAGGGAACAAAGCAAATATGATAAAAGTCAATTGGAAAGTTGTTTAAAATTGCATGCCCTATCAGAATCATGAAAGTTTAATTTTGAATAGACTGTTATTTAAGGTTCATTTGTACATGGTAAGGACAACAAACCATTATCACAATACAGACATGGGATTGCCTGTGACAAGAGTGCCTGGCCTGCTGTTTGTACTGATGGGTGTATCACATTATTATAAGCTTTTTTGTGCATTTGGTAAGCAGAAGATAATCCATGTAGATGAGGCATATGCTGAATTTCTTTAGATGATCAAAGTAAGTTTCTTTTGAGAAACAGTCTACACCTACACAGATAACTGTGTCAAAAATGGTGGGAGATAAACTATGAAATTAATTTATCGTAGGTAAATATGAAATGTTCTGAGAGTTTTAGTAGCTGTACGTCACTGCTACAAGATCCCTTACAGGACTTGTAAACTGACAAATTTTACATTGAAAGCTGTTTATCTGGCTAGGGGTATATACCCTATATTCTTGTATGCAAAGGAAAGGCACATATTTTACAGTATAGTACTCAATAAAATAAGAAGTTTAAAATGTGAGTTGAAATTATAAAGTAAAAATCTGTCAGGGTTTTCTCTTGTAAGCTGTATCGAGTCCACGGATTCATCCATACTTGTGGGATATTCTCCTTCCCAACAGGAAGTGGCAGAGAGAGGACCCATAGCAGAGCTGTCTATATAGCTCCTCCCTTAGCTCCGCCCCCCAGTCATTCTCTCTGCCTGCTTAACTGCTAGGAAGGGCAAAGTGAATGTGGTGACAAAATCTAATTTCTCTGCGTCTGACTGCTTGGAGATTGAACGCCTGATTCTATCAAAGCGTGGTTTCTCTGAGTCGGTCATTGATACCCTGATTCAGCCTAGAAAGCCTGTCACCGGGAAAATCTATCATAAGATTTGGCGCAAATATCTTTGTTGGTGTGAATCCAAGGGTTATTCATGGAGTAAGATTAGGATTCCTAGAATTTTGTCCATTCTCCAAGAAGGATTGGAGAAGGGATTATCAGCTAGTTCCTTAAAGGGACAAATATCTGCTTTGTCTATTCTTTTACACAAACGTCTGGCAGATGTTCCAGACGTTCAAGCATTTAGTCAGGCCTTGGTCAGGATCAAGCCTGTATTTAAACCTGTTGCTCCACCATGGAGCCTAAACTTGGTTCTGAAAGCTCTTCAAGGGGTTCCGTTTGAACCTATGCATTCCATAGATATTAAGCTTCTATCTTGGAAAGTTTTGTTTTTAGTAGCTATCTCTTCTGCTCGAAGAGTTTCTGAGTTATCTGCTTTACAGTGTGACTCACCTTACCTTGTTTTCCATGCAGATAAGGTGGTTTTGCGTACCAAACCTGCGTTTTTTCCTAAGGTTGTTTCTAATAGGAATATCAATCAGGAGATTGTTGTTCCTTCTCTGTGTCCTAATCCTTCATCAAAGAAGGAACTTCTGTTGCACAATCTTGATGTGGTTCGTGCTTTAAAGTTCTACTTACAAGCAACTAAAGATTTCCGTCAAACATCTTCATTTTGTAAACGGACAGGTCAAATGGCTAGGGCTACCTCTCTTTCCTTTTGGCTGAAAAGCATCATCCGTTTGGCTTATAAGACTGCTGGCCAGCAGCCTCCTGAAAGAATTACTGCTCATTCTACTACAGCAGTGGCTTCCACATGGGCTTTTAAAAATGAGGCTTCTGTTGAACTGATTTGTAAGGCGGCGACTTGGTCTTCACTTCATACTTTTTCCAAATTTTACAAATTCGATACTTTTGCTTCTTCGGAGGCTATTTTTGGGAGAAAGGTTCTACAAGCAGTGGTGCCTTCCGTTTAAGGTACCTGTCTTGTCCCTCCCTTCATTCGTGTCCTAAAGCTTTGGTATTGGTATCCCACAAGTATGGATGAATCCGTGGACTCGATACATCTTACAAGAGAAAAAAGAATTTATGCTTACCTGATAAATTTCTTTCTCTTGTGATGTATCGAGTCCATGGCCCACCCTGTCTGTTTAAGACAGGTAGTATATTTTTATTTTAAAAACTTCAGTCACCACTGCACCCTATAGTTTCTCCTTTTTCTTCCTAGCCTTCGGTCGAATGACTGGGAGGGCGGAGCTAAGGGAGGAGCTATATAGACAGCTCTGCTGTGGGTGCTCTCTCTGCCACTTCCTGTTGGGAAGGAGAATATCCCACAAGTATGGATGAATCCGTGGACTCGATACATCACAAGAGAGAGAAATTTATCAGGTAAGCATAAATTCTGTTTTTTCCCTGTTGTGTTTGCCATGTGCTGCTGGCAGCCATTTTACTCACCTCTCTTCCTGACTATGGTGCTCAATTCCTGCACTTCCTTTTATGGCCAGACTGGTGTGCATCATCCATGTGAGACAGGATGCAGTCTCAGAATTGTGATGTCATCACTTATTATTTAAGGGCCTCTGTTCAGTATGCTTTGCCTTTGCGTTGTGTCAGACCTGTTTGTGAGAGTTCCTTGTGTATTACCTGGCTGCCTGACGTCCTTCCTGGTTCCTGATTCTTGGCTTGTTCCTGACTCTGCTGTTTTCCTTGTTCCTGATTCTGGCTTGTCTGACTATTCGCTTTGGCTCCTGACTCGGCTCATCTGACTACCAGCTCTGGTTTTGATTCCTGGCTTGTTATTTGACTTGTGGACTTTTTATTATTTTTTGCTATTAATAAAGGTGTGATTATTTTTGCACTTCTCGTCTCAGTCTGATTCCTGGCACCCTGACATTACTCAAAGGCCATGAATCCTGATGGTGCTAATAATCATACCTTTAACTGCCATCATTTCCAGGATGGATGAACAGGATCACCGCTTGGATCAAGTTGCACTAGCCCTGCAAACCCTGCTGACTCGCACTGCACATTTGGACCAAAGTGACCCGCAAGTTATGGCTGCTCCTGTTTCCGCTGCTGCACCTATGCCTACGAGGAGCATGTCCGGTTCTGCACCTCTACCTCAGCGATATGGAGGCTATCCTATTCAGTGCAGAGGGTTTTTGAACCAGGTGGGCATTTACTTTGAGATGTTACCTCAGGCGTTTCCCTCTGACAGAGCTAAGGTGGGATTTCTCATCTCGTTACTCTCTGACACAGCTCTTGCCTGGGCTAATCCCTTGTGGGAGACTAATAAACCTGTGATTTCAAATTACCCTGAATTTGTGGCCTCCTTTCGAAGGGTATTTGATGTTCCGGCTCGCTCCTCATCTGCTGCTAAACGACTCATGTCCATTCAGCAAGGTACAAGATCTGTTGCTCAGTATGCTATTGAGTTCCGTACGCTTGCCGCAGAGGTAGGTTGGAACAATGAAGCCCTTGTTGCCGCCTTCTTTCATGGGCTCTCTGATGCGATTAAAGACGAAGTTGCTGCCAGAGATTTACCAGAGGATCTCGAGGCATTGGTGTCTTTTTTGATCCTAATTGACATCTGATTCAAAGAGAGGCCCTCTTTCAAGGAGTGCTTGCGGAAGCCTCCTGTTCCATTGTCTCCTACGTGTTTGTTCCCACCCATGCCTCCCTCTCCTTACATGCCTCCTGGTCTCGAGTCACCAGGTACTGCTGAGCCGATGCAGCTGGGATTCACGTGTCTCTCCGCGGCGGAGAGGGCCTTTAGGAGGAGGGAGGGGCTCTACCTTTATTGTGGGTTACAGGGCCACCTTTTGAAGTCTTGTCCTACATGGCCAGGAAACGCTCACACCTAAGGTCCTGTTGGGGGTAGATCTTGGGTGGTTTATCCTCGTCCCCGGAACCGCTTAAGGAGAAACCTTTGGTCACGGTTGTCCTTTCCTGGGTGGACTCCTCCATAGTCACCCAGGCTCTTGTTGACTCTGGTGCTGCGGGCTATTTCATTGACAGTGCTTTTGTATCAAAGCACTCCATTCCTGTTTTGCCTCGGTCCGTTCCGCTTGCTATTGAGGCCATTGATGGCAGGCCCCTTCAGCCCACACTCGTTACTCACGAAACTGCTCAGTTGTCCATGGCTGTTGGGGCTCTCCATTTTGAAAACCTCCAGTTCCAGGGGATAAACTCTCCGCATTTTCCGGTTGTTCTGGGTTATCCCTGGCTCCAAAAGCACAATCCCAGTCTCGACTGGCGCAGGTCCGAAATTTTGTTGTGGTCCCCGCAATGTATTTCCACTTGTCTTCGGAAACCAGTTAAAGTCTTGTGCACTTCTTCGGTTTCTCAATTGCCAGAGGAGTACCGAGAGTTTTGACATGTTTGACAAGGTGCGTGCCGGTACGTTGCCTCCTCACCGGTCTTACGATTGTGCCATAGACCTGCAACCCGGAGCCATTCCTCCTCGGGGCCAGGTGTACCCTCTGTCTGTTGCAGAGAATTGTGCTATGGAGGAGTATGTTGCCGATGCTCTGTCGCGGGGGATCATCCGCAAATCCTGCTCTCCTGCAGGGGCTGGCTTCTTCTTTGTGAAGAAAAAGGGTGGCGAGTTAAGACCCTGTATCGATTATAGGGGTCTTACCATCTTACCATTAAGAATGCTTACCCTATTCCCCTTATTACGGAACTCTTTGACCGCCTCAAGGGAGATACGGTCTTTACTAAACTTGATTTGAGAGGAGCGTACAATCTTGTTAGGTTTAAGGAGGGCCACGAATCGAAAACAGCATTTAAAGGGACAGTCTACACCAGAATTTTTATTGTTTTAAAAGATAGATAATCCCTTTATTACCCATTTCCCAGTTTTGCATAACCAACACAGTTATAATAATATACTTTTAACCTCTGTGATTATCTTGTATCTAAGCCTCTGCAAACTGCCCCTTTTTTCAGTTCTTTTGACAGACTTGCAGTCTAGCCAATCAGTGCCTGCTCCCAGATTACTTCACGTGCGCAAGCACAGTGTTATCTATATGAAATATGTGAACTAACACCCTCTAGTGGTGAAAAACTGTTAAAATGCAATCTGAAAGAGGTGGGCTTCAAGGTCTAAGAAATTAGCATATGAACCTCCTAGGTTAAGCTTTCAACTAAGAATACCAAGAGAACAAAGCAAAATTGGTGATAAAAGTAAATTGGAAAATTGTTTAAAATTACATGCTCTATCTGAATCATGAAAGTTTATTTTGGCCTAGACTGTCCCTTTAACACCAGGAACGGGCATTATGAGTATCTTGTAATGCCCTTTGGCCTATGTAATGCTCCTGCTGTTTTTCAGGAATTTATTAATGATGTCCTACGAGATATGTTGCAACAGTATGTTGTGGTGTACTTAGACGACATCCTCATACACTCACCCACACTTGAGGCTCATCGTTCTGATGTTACACGGGTTCTTCAGAGACTACGTGAGAACGGCCTGTTTTGTAAACTCGAGAAATGTGAGTTCCATCAGACTCAAGTAACCTTCCTAGGTTATGTTATCTCCATTGCAGGGTTCTCCATGGATCCTGACAAGTTATCTGCAGTGGCCTCGCCCAGTTGGTCTTCAGTCTATTCAACGTTTTTTGGGGTTCGCCAATTACTATAGAAAGTTTATTAAAAACTTTTCTTCCTTGGTCAAACCTATCACAGACATGACCCGTAAAGAGAATGATCCACTCCATTGGTCACCTACTGCCAATAAGGCCTTTGATAGTCTTAAGACTGCCTTTGCTGCCACTCCAGTTCTGGCTCATCCTAACCCTGTCCTGCCTTTCGTTATTGAGGTAGATGCATCTGAGACTGGAGTAGGTGCCCTCTTGTCTCAACGTCCTACGCCTGACGGTTCCCTGCATCCGTGTGGTTTCTTCTCTAAGAAATTGTCTCCAGCGGAGTGCAATTATGAAATTGGTGACAGGGAATTACTGGCCATAATTTTGGCACTTAAGGAATGGAGGCATCTTCTCGAGGGTACTAGCGTGCCAGTGCTCATTCTTACTGACCACAAGAATTTAACTTATCTAACTGAGGCAAAACGTTTGTCGCCCCGACAGGCCAGATGGGTGCTATTTTTGTCTTGGTTTAATTATGTGGTCTCCTACCTGCCTGGTAGTAAGAATGGTTGGGCTGATGCCCTCTCACAACAATTTTCGCCTCTGTCCAAGGAGGAGTCTGTACCTACTCCTGTTATACCTCCTGACCATATTTTGGCTACCATACGTACCCAGGCAAGAACACAATGATTTGGTCTGTCACTCGACAATTCTGGTGGCCAGGTCTTCGTTCTGATGTTGCTGCGTATGTTGCCTCCTGCTCAGTTTGTGCACAGAATAAGACTCCTCAACGTCTTCCTGTGGGTCTTCTTCAACCTATTGCTAATGGTGAGCGCCCTTGGACACATCTTTCCATGGACTTCATTGTCGAGCTCCCTGTTTCCAATGGCAATACTGTTATCCTTATGGTGGTTGACCGTTTTTCTAAAATGTCACATTGCATTCCCTTGATGAAGCTGCCTACCACTCAGGAGCTTGCTTCAATTTTTACCCGGGAGGTCTTCCGTTTACATGGGTTACCCAAGGAGATAGTGTCGGACCGGAGTAGCCAGTTTGTCTCCAGATTTTGGCGTTCCTTTTGTGCTCAAATGGGGATCCAGCTTTCCTTCTCCTCGGAATATCACCCTCAATCCAATGGGGCTGTGGAACGGTCTAATCAAGCTCTGGAACAGTTCCTCCGTTGCTAAGTCTCAGATCACCACAATAATTGGTCTGAACTGTTACCTTGGGAAGAGTTTGCTCGTAATAGTGCTATTAATGATTCCTCCAAGATATCCCCGTTCATGGCGAATTATGGGTTTCAACCATCCTTGTTGCCCGATTCATTCATGTCTCAGGGTATTCCGGCTTTGGAGGAGAATCTCCGGCAACTCCGTTCCACGTGGGTGCAGATTCAGGATTGCCTTCATCGTTCTATGCAGCCCTAAAAGTTCCAGGCTGAACATAGGCGTCTGCCCGCACCTTCCTACCAGGTTGGTGAGAGAGTTTGGCTGTCCTCCCGCAACTTGAACCTTCATGTGCCTTCCAATAGATTGGCTCCCCGTTATGTTGGTCCTTTTTGAATACTCCGACGGGTTAATCCTGTGGCCTACGCTCTTGACCTTCCTCCTGCTATGTGCATCTCCAAAGTTTTTCATGTCTCCCTCTTGAAACCATTGGTTTGTAATCGGTTTACCACCCGTCCTATCTTTCTTGACAACCATGAGGAGTATGAGGTCAGCAGCATTATTGACTCTCGTATGTCCAGGGGCCGTGTACAGTATTTGGTTCACTGGAGAGGCTACGGTCCGGAGGAGCGTTCTTGGGTTCCCTCCTCTGATGTTCATGCTCCCGCCCTCCTCCGTGCCTTCCATGCCCGTTTCCCCAATAAGCCTTTTGTCCTCCTGCGGGGGAGGGGTCGTTGAGGGGAGGGTACTGTCAGGGTTTTTTCCCTGTTGTGTTTGCCATGTGCTGCTGGCAGCCATTTTACTCACATCTCTTCCTGACTATGGTGCATTGTGGGGGATGCTGCTCAATTCCTGCACTTCCTTTTATGGCCAGACTGGTGTGCATCATCCATGTGAGACAGGATGCAGTCTCAGAATTGTGATGTCATCACTTATTATTTAAAGGGCCTCTGTTTAGTATGCTTTGCCTTTGCGTTGTGTCAGACCTGTTTGTGAGTTCCTTGTGTATTACCTGGCTGCCTGATGTCCTTCCTGGTTCCTGATCCCTGGCTTGTTCCTGACTCTACTGTTTTCCTTGTTCCTGATTCCGGCTTGTCTGACTATTCGCTTTGGCTCCTGACTCGGCTCGTCTGACTACCAGCTCTGGTTTTGATTCCTGGCTTGTTATTTGACTTGTGGACTTTTTATTATTTTTTGCTATTAATAAAGGTGTGATTATTTTTGCACTTCTCGTCTCAGTCTGATTCCTGGCACCCTGACAAAATCTTAATTATAATTTGCATTAAAATTTGAATGAAAAAATGTATTTAATTTAATTCGGATTGCTTTGTTTTGTTTCAATTCGGGTCGTAAAAAAAATTTGGTTTGAGACATTCGTAACAATTTGGTATGTGTCGTTATTTCGGTTTCGGAATTTATTTGTGTCGTTCCCTATTTTTAAATTCAATGCATTTGAAACTGTTACCGAAATATTGTTAATTGTAACTAGCATAGGTTTTATTTTTATTTGACAGGTAAGTTTGTATTTATTTTAACTAGGTAGACTAGTTAAAATAAATGCAAACTTACCTGTGAAATAAAAATAAAACCTAAACTGCCTTACACTAAAAGCTAACATTACAAAATAAAAAAACCTACCATTACAAAAAATAAAAAACACCAAAATTACAAAAAAAACCTATCATTACAAAAAATAACAAACAAAATGATCCAAAACAATAAAAAATATTCCTATTCTAATACCCCTTTAAAAAAAAAAAAAAAAAAAATCCACCCCAAAATAAAAAAAAAATCGCTAATCCTATATTATAAAATGCCAAGTGTGTTTGTCTGAAGCCGTCATGCGCAGTAGAGACTGCGCGCGGACAAACACACCTGGCCTTCAGCTGCAGAGTAGTGCGCACTGCGGAAGCTGCCTGGTGGGGGCGTGACCGGCGTCGGGCGTGCCGTGATGGGGACATGGCCCGCGGGCGTGGCAGGCATGATGAGGAGGCGTGGCCGGCCGGCGGGCGTGACGAAGGGGCGTGGCCTCGCGGGAGCGGCGTGGCCGGCGGGAGAGACCAAAACAGAGGAAGGAAAGAAAGAAAGCGAGCAGAAGAGGGGGGAAGAGCAAAAGAGGGAGAGAGAGCGCAAGAGAGTGGGAGAGAAAGGGGGGAGAGAGAGAGCTCAAAAGAGAGATGGGAGAGAGAGCGCAAAAGAGGGGGAGAGAGAGAGAGCGCAAAAGAGAGGGGGAGAGAGCTCAAAAGAGGGGGAGAGAGAGCGCACAAAAGAGGGGGAGAGAGCGCAAAAGAGAGGGGGGAGAGTTTAAAAGAGAGCGCAAAAGAGGGGGGAGAGAGCGCAAAAGAGAGGGGGAGAGAGCACAAAAGAGAGGGGGAGAGAGTGCAAAAAAGAGGGGGAGAGAGTGCAAGGGGGAGAAAGCACAAAAGAGAGGGGGAGAGAGCGCAAAAAAGAGGGGGAGAGAGCGCAAAAAAGTGGGGGAGAAAGAGAGCTCAAAAGAGAGGGGGGGAGAGAGAGCTCAAAAGAGGGGGGAAAGAGTTTAAATGAGAGGGGGGAGAGAGAGTGCACAAAAGAGGGGGAGAGAGAGCGCAAAAGAGAAGGGGGAGAGAGCGCAAAAGAGGGGAAGAGAGAGTGCAAAAGAGGGGAAGAGAGAGCAAAAGAGAGAGGGGGAGAGAGAGAGAGCGCAAAAGAGGGGGGAGAGAGAGAGCAAAAGATGGGGGAGAGAGAGAGAGCAAAAGAGGGGGGAGAGAGCAAAATAGGGGAGAGATAGAGCAAATTAGGGGAGAGAGAGAGCAAAAGAGGGCGAGAGAGAGCAAGAGGGGGGAGAGAGCAGATTAGGGGGGAAGAGAGAGAGCGAGCACAAGAGGGGAGAGAGAGAGCACAAGAGGGGAGAGAGAGAGCAAAAAAGGGTAGAGAGAGAGAGCAAAAGAGGGGGGAGAGTGCAAAATAAGGGGGAGAGAGAGAACTCAAAAGAGAGGGGGGGGGGAGAGAGAGAGCACAAAAGAGGGGGGGGGAGAGAGAGCAAAAGAGGGGGGAGAGAGAGAGCAAAAGAGGGCAAGAGAGAGCAAGAGGGGGGAGAGAGCAGATGAGGGGGGGAAGAGAGAGAGCGAGCAAAAGAGGGGAGAGAGAGAGCACAAGAGGGGAGAGAGAGAGCAAAAAAGGGGAGAGAGAGAGAGCAAAAGAGGGGGGAGAGTGCAAAATAAGGGGGAGAGAGAGAACTCAAAAGATAGGGGGGGGAGAGAGCAAAAGAGGGGGAGAGAGAGCACAAGAGGGGAGAGAGCAAAAAAGGGGAGAGAGAGAGAGCAAAAGAGGGGGGAGAGTGCAAAATAAGGGGGAGAGAGAGAACTCAAAAGAGAGGGGGGGGAGAGAGAGAGAGCGCAAAAGAGAGGGGGGAGAGAGAGGGAGCAAGGGACGGAACCGCGGTACCTAAAAAATTGGCCCGTGTACACGGGCTTTAGGACTAGTCTATAATAAACTACCAAGGGCCCTTAAAAGGGACTTTTGTAGGGCATTGCCCTAAAGAAATCAGCTTTTTTTCTAAAAAAGAAAAACACAAAGACCCACTAACACAAAGACCCACAAAATAAAAATAAAGTTAAAGCTAATCTACCCATTGCCCTGAAAAGGGCATTTGTATGGGCATTGCATTTTAAAGGGTATTCAGCTCTTTTACTGCCCATTAAAAATAAAAAATGGCTATTCTAAAAAAAAACACCCAAAACAAAAACAAAAAACATTACACAAAATAACAAACAAATTATCAAAAATAATAAAAATGATTCCTGTTCTAATACCCATTTAAAAAAAAAACACCCCAAAATAAAAAAAACTAATCTATAATAAACTACCAATAGCCCTTAAAAGGGCCTTTTGTAGGGCATTGCCCTAAAGAAATCAGCTCTTTTGCTCACAAATAAATACAAACACCCACTAACATTACAAACCCCCACCCACCCAAACCCACAAAATAAAAAAAACTATCTAAAAAAAACTAATCTACCCATTGCCCTGAAAAGGGCATTTGTATGGGATTTGACCTTTAAATGGCATTCAGCTCTTTTAAGAGTGCACACCCTAATCTAAGAAAAAAAACAACCTTAACAAATCTTAAAAAATCCTAACACTAGCCCCTCTTTAGGTACTGAATTCAGAATAGTGGAAAAAGCACACCTGTATCTTCCTTCAGTGGGGCACGGAGCAACAGACTTGCCAAGTCTCACCAATATCCATAAATTTCAAAAGAACTCCAGCCACCAACTTCTTTAAAAGACCTTTATTCTTTTATCTTGGGTCCCATTGATAATACAACTTTTCAAGCCTGCACTAGGCTCTTAGTCATGTACACTTTAATTATACAGGTTTCTGCTACTTATACCTCCACCTGTTAATCATTCACCTGATGTTCATTAACCCATTCCTTAAAGAACACAACTATTGCTATTGCAACAGTGACATCTTGTGGATGAAAAATATAGTACATCTTTTCTTTTATTCTTGATATTTCACAATGTTCTTTAATGGAATGGGTGAACACCATCCATATATTATTAAAATAAACATAAAACTTATATACAATTTAAAAAGAGGAGCATAAAATCCTAATATCTACAAAGCCACAGAAATTGGAGTAAATGTACAAACTACATTTTCATCATTAAAAATATTTTTTTTGTCATACAGAAAAATGTATATTCTCAAGAAAAACCTGCTTTAAAGAGAAACATCCCTTCCTTCTTTACTCATGTGTGACTAACTATTTATTATCCATGAATTTTAGTGTATATACTTATAATATATTCCCTTGGCCTATCTATATGGAATTCAAAGTGAATAATTTAAAGTCAATAAAACAGACTCCAGTCAAAGTCTTTGTTCAAGCCCTTGGGGGTCAGACAATCTAATTTATGAATCCAGAACATCTCCCTCATTTTTAGGAGATGTTCTCTATCACCCCACCCCCCCACCCTCCTTGGTTTCATTAGAGAAATGTCCAGCTAACAATTGGTAGCAGGAATAATGGGTGTTATCCGTGCTTGAACTGCAGTCATTGCAGCTCCATGATAAAAGGTAAAACCTTTTATCATCCAACTAGTGGCCGGAAATATGTAATAAATAAATACTTCACATGTAGAACTACTTTTGCTATCTATATGATCAAGTGTCCATGTGGACTTATCTATATAGGTGAGACCTGCAGAGAGGTAAGGGAGAGGATAACAGAACACAAATCAAATATACAGGGAGTGCAGAATTATTAGGCAAATGAGTATTTTGACCACATCATCCTCTTTATGCATGTTGTCTTACTCCAAGCTGTATAGGCTTGAAAGCCTACTACCAATTAAGCATATTAGGTGATGTGCATCTCTGTAATGAGAAGGGGTGTGGTCTAATGACATCAACACCCTATATCAGGTGTGCATAATTATTAGGCAACTTCCTTTCCTTTGGCAAAATGGGTCAAAAGAAGGACTTGACAGGCTCAGAAAAGTCAAAAATAGTGAGATATCTTGCAGAGGGATGCAGCACTCTTAAAATTGCAAAGCTTCTGAAGCGTGATCATCGAACAATCAAGCGTTTCATTCAAAATAGTCAACAGGGTCGCAAGAAGCGTGTAGAAAAACCAAGGCGCAAAATAACTGCCCATGAACTGAGATAAGTCAAGCGTGCAGCTGCCAAGATGCCACTTGCCACCAGTTTGGCCATATTTCAGAGCTGCAACATCACTGGAGTGCCCAAAAGCACAAGGTGTGCAATACTCAGAGACATGGCCAAGGTAAGAAAGGCTGAAAGACGACCACCACTGAACAAGACACACAAGCTGAAACGTCAAGACTGGGCCAAGAAATATCTCAAGACTGATTTTTCTAAGGTTTTATGGACTGATGAAATGAGAGTGAGTCTTGATGGGCCAGATGGATGGGCCTGTGGCTGGATTGGTAAAGGGCAGAGAGCTCCAGTCCGACTCAGACACCAGCAAGGTGGAGGTGGAGTATTGGTTTGGGCTGGTATCATCAAAGATGAGCTTGTGGGGCCTTTTCGGGTTGAGGATGGAGTCAAGCTCAACTCCCAGTCCTACTGCCAGTTTCTGGAAGACACCTTCTTCAAGCAGTGGTACAGGAAGAAGTCTGCATCCTTCAAGAAAAACATGATTTTCATGCAGGACAATGCTCCATCACACGTGTCCAAGTACTCCACAGCGTGGCTGGCAAGAAAGGGTATAAAAGAAGAAAATCTAATGACATGGCCTCCTTGTTCACCTGATCTGAACCCCATTGAGAACCTGTGGTCCATCATCAAATGTGAGAT
Organism: Bombina bombina; assembly: GCF_027579735.1. Taxonomy (NCBI): domain Eukaryota; kingdom Metazoa; phylum Chordata; class Amphibia; order Anura; family Bombinatoridae; genus Bombina; species Bombina bombina. The sequence continues at coordinate 1,290,356,114 of NC_069500.1, read as the reverse complement.
TTACAAGGAGGGAAAACAGTACACCTCTCTGAACAGTGTCTGGGAGGCTGTGGTTGCTGCTGCACGCAATGTTGATGGTGAACAGATCAAAACACTGACAGAATCCATGGATGGCAGGCTTTTGAGTGTCCTTGCAAAGAAAGGTGGCTATATTGGTCACTGATTTGTTTTTGTTTTGTTTTTGAATGTCAGAAATGTATATTTTTGAATGTTGAGATGTTATATTGGTTTCACTGGTAAAAATAAATAATTGAAATGAGTATATATTTGTTTTTTGTTAAGTTGCCTAATAATTATGCACAGTAATAGTCACCTGCACACACAGATATCCCCCTAAAATAGCTAAAACTAAAAACAAACTAAAAACTGCTTCCAAAAATATTCAGCTTTGATATTAATGAGTTTTTTGGGTTCATTGAGAACATGGTTGTTGTTCAATAATAAAATTAATCCTCAAAAATACAACTTGCCTAATAATTCTGCACTCCCTGTAAGATGTAAAAACCAAGAGGCTCCTGTGTCCTCTCACTTCCTCTCTGCAGGTCATAATATTAGCCAGCTCAGATTTCTTGTCATAGATCAGGTAATGAAACCAAGGAGGGGGGGGGGGGGGGATGATAGAGAACATCTCCTAAAAATGAGGGAGATGTTCTGGATTCATAAATTAGATTGTATGACCCCCAAGGGCTTGAGACTTTGACTGGAGTCTGTTTTATTGACTTTAAATTATTCACTTTGAATTCCATATAGATAGGCCAAGGGAATATATTATAAGTATATACACTAAAATTCATGGATAATAAATAGTAAGTCACACATGAGTAAAAAATTTTTTTTTAAATGATGAAAATGTAGTTTGTACATTTACTCCAATTACTGTGGCTTTGTGGATATTTGGATATAATGCTCCTCTTTTTAAATTGTATATAGTTTTTATGTTTATTTTAATAATATATGGACGATGTTCACCCATTCCATTAAAGAACATTGTGAAACATCAAGAATAATAGAAATGATGTACTATATTTTTCATCCACAAGATGTCACTGTTGCAATAGCAATAGTTGTGTTTTTAAGGAATGGGTTAATGAACATCAGGTGAATGATTAACAGGTGGAGGTATAAGTAGCAGAACCCTCTTTAGGTACTCACAGTTGTTGAAGTCCCGCTTGAACAATCTTCATCCCGGCAGCTCCATCTTCATCCAGACGGCTCCATCTTCATCCATCGGCTCCATCTTCATCCATTCGAATCAGCCAATAGAATGAGAGATGCTTAAATCCTATTGGCTGATTTGAACAGTCAATAGGATTTTAGCAGCCCTAATTCCTATTGGCTGATTAAAATTTTTCAGCCAATAGGAATGCAATAGTACGCCCAGTATAAAAGGGGTACCTTGCATTTCAATCCTCAGTGTGCGGTGGACGATCGCATGAAGAGGACCTCCACGTTGGATCGATGGACTTTCGCCTGGACCTCCACCTTGGACCTCCGCCTCCGCACATCGACCGCTTCGCCTCTGCAGGGATGAGGAAGATGCCAGTCCCGCGATGGATGAAGATGGAGCCGTCTGGATGAAGATGTAGCCGCCGGGATGAATGTCATTCAAGAGGGACTTCAGCAACTGTGAGTACCTAAAGAGGGGTTAGTGTTAGGTTTTTGTAAGGTTTTTTTGGGGTGTTTTTTTTTTTAGATTAGGGTTTGGACAGTTCATAAAAGAGCTGAATGCCCTTTTAAGGGCAAGAAAAAGAGCTGAATGCCCTTTTAAGGGCAATGCCCATACAAATGCCCTGTTCAGGGCAATGGGTAGATTAGATTTTTTTAGATAGTTTTTTTATTTTGTGGGTTTGTGGGGGTGGGGGTTTGTAATGTTAGTGGGTCCTTGTATTTTGTTTTAGAAAAAAAGCTGATTTCTTTAGGGCAATGCCCTACAAAAGGCCCTTTAAAGGACTATTGGTAGTTTATTATAGACTAGGTTTCTTTTATTTTGGGGCGTTTTTTTAAACAAAATGGGTATTAGAATTGGAATAATTGTTTTTATTTTGGATAATTAGTTTTTTATTTTGTGTAATATTTTTTTATCGTTTTGTGGTATTTTTTTTTTTTACAATAGCCATTTTTTATTTTTAATGAGCAGCAAAAGAGCTGAATGCTCTTTTAAGGGCAATGCCCATACAAACACCCCTTTCAGGGCAATGGGTAGATTAGGTTTAACTTTTATTTTGTGGGTTTGGGGGGGTGGGGGTTTGTAATATTAGTGGGTTTTTGTGGGTTTTTTTGTAGGAAAAGAGCTGATTTCTTTAGGGCAATGCCCTACAAAAGGCCCTTTTAAGGGCCTACAAAATGCCTTATTAAGGGCCCTTGGTAGTTTATTATAGATGAGGGATTTTTTTATTTTGGGGTGGTGTTTTTTTTTTAAAAAGGGGTATAAGAATAGAAATATTTTTTATTGTTTTGGATAATTTTGTTTTCTTATTTTCTGTAATGGAATTTTTTGTTGTTGTAATTTTAGTGTTTTTTATTTTTTGTAATGTTAGGTTTTTTTATTTTGTAATGGTAGTTTTTTTATTTTGTAATGTTAGCTTTTAGTGTAAGGCAGCTTAGGTTTTATTTTTACAGGTAAGTTTGTATTTATTTTAACTAGGTAGTTGGTAAATAGTTAATAACTATTTTTTACTAACTAGTCTACCTAGTTAAAATAAATAACTTACCTGTGAAATAAAAATAAAATAAAACCTAAGCTAGCTACAATTTAACTATTACTTATATTGTAGCTAGCTTAGGTTTTATTTCACAGATAAGTTACTTTGTATTTAGATTTAAATAGGTATTATTTAGTTAATAATTGTAACTTTAAAGTTATATTTTAATTATGTTAACGTTAGGGGGTGTTAGGTTTAGGGTTAGGTTTAGGGTTATGGTTAGGTTTAGGTTTTAAGTTAGGGGGTGTTAGGTTTAGGGGTTAATATAGTTATAATTAGGTTGTTGCGATGTGGGGACCGGTGGTTTTGGGGTTAATAGTTTTAGTTAGTATTGACAATGTTTGGGAATGTGGTTTAGGGGTTAATAAAAATTATGACAAAGTTTGTATAACGCTGCCTAGTGGATAAAGTACTTTGTAAGCATCGGAATGGTGTATACCAGGATACATATATAAGGATACATATAACAATGCACAGGTGAGATTAATGCAGTGTAGCAATTTGTAACAAACACTTGACACGGCGGTCTTATCACATACTTCACCCGCACACTCGCATTCACCTTAGCCCTTCTTTACCTTTCCGTGAAGGCGGAAGTCTTCCACTTCTCTCGGCTAGGCTCACCTCTGTGTAGACGAAAGGGTAGTCACGCTGTGAAGCACGACCATCACTCTCTCTCCAACTCCGGTTCCACTGCAAGCGTGTGCGGGACTTACCGATCGGATGTGACGTCAGAACCTCCTTCACATTCTCACCGGTCTGTATCCAATCCGTGCTTTGAACTAGGCCAATGCTCCTCTGTATGCCGATATACGCTGGGACTTAATGAAGAGAGTTCCTCCACTCTCAAAGAAAGTATCAAGAAAAAATGTAGCAAAGTCCCAGTTGTGGATAAATAAAAACAGAACTTTATTTGTATCGGATTAAAACATGAAAAAATGTTTGTAAAAACCTAGAAAGGTCTAACGCGTTTCGGCTAGCTCCTGCCGTAATCATAGACCATGTCTAATGTATGTTTTACAGAGGCTTAAATAGGTGGTGAATTACATGTGAACCCAAATCAGCTGAATACTTAACCCTATCTAGCAATATGGAAAGCTGCTCTCCATGGTAGACTGTTCACCTTATCTGAGATACATTCTCTCTTTATCTTAATCAATTAATTAACTCCATATACGTGTCCAGTAATATGTTACGTATAAATATATACAGTTATCCTTAACTCTCATATTATTAACATCATTTACATTCTATTCGAATATATAATCAACTAATAAACTTTAGTATGTTATATATATAAATGATCTGTTGAATATTATATTGTAACAAAATTTAACTTATAGATATTCTTATTACTGAAAATACACTTAAATGAACTTAAATGAAAATTGGAGGTTATAAACAAAAAAGAACATGGGTAGTGATCTACAACATCGGGGACCATATAGCATATGCAGATATGTGGACATACAGACTGGACACTTATAGTAAACTTTCTTATTCAAACAAAATTTTGTATATACCAGTAATTGTTATAGGTCTAGATGAATATACACATATCCTGAAACTTTTTGTTTTGTAGTTTAAATAACTATTCCCAAAAATTTACTAGATCGAATTCTGAATTAAAACCGTTAGGAATCTGGGTTTTTAGTCTAAAGATCCAATAGACTTCCTGTCTACCTAATGTTTGTGACCTATCTCCTCCTCTAGGTGGAGTTTTAATTGCTTCTATTATATTCCAACTAAATGAATGAACTGACTGGTTATGGACCTCAATAAAATGACGACTTAACTCAGAACAGGGAATTTTGTTTCTTATATCTCCCAGATGTTCTCTGATACGTGTTCTTATATCTCGTGTAGTGAGTCCTACGTATTGACCCTTGCATAAATTACATTCTACCAAGTATATCACAAAATTTGAGCTACAATTATGACAACCATGTATCTGAAAGGTTTCTCCTGTTGTATATGATTTGAATGTGCTAGTAACATTATGGTAGTCACAGGCTTTACAGCGAGTGCTGCCACATCTATAGCTGCCATTACATCGTAGCCATGAGCTTTCATTGGTTTGTATCTGTGTTTTCTTTAGCACGCTAGGTGAGAGTGAATTAGCAAGTGTATCATTTTTCTTATAGACAAATTTACATCCGTCACCAATTACTTCTTTCAATATTTCATCCCCATACAAGATAGGGAGATATTTCTTTACGATATTACATATATCATTGTATTGATTCGAATACTTGGTGACGAATGTAGGTCTATTATCTGTTTTGTCCTTCCTTTTAGGGGATAGTAAATCCTCTCTGTTGTATCTATCAACTTCTTTTTTAATTTTTATAACCTCAGTTTTAGAGTAACCTCTGGCTATTAGCCTATGTGCTAATTCTTCACTTTCTTTAATGTAATCATTATTAAGTGAACAATTACGTTTAACTCTCATCATCTGTCCTTTAATGATGCCTTTAAAGACATGTTTTGGATGTCCACTGGTAGCATAAAGCAGTGCATTACCTGCTATGGGTTTACGGTAAAGCGCTGTGTTTACAGAATTGGATATAGAATTCCCATATAGTGTAATGTCTAAGAAATTTATCTCTATTTTATTCCATTCTTTGGTGAAGTTTAATCCCATTTTATTACTATTTAGATGTTGAACAAATTTATCAGCTGATGTTTCATCTGTCTTCCAAACTATTATAAGGTCATCAATAAACCTATTATATTGAATTATATGTTCACGGTAGGGATTTGTATCACCATAAATGTAGGTTTCTTCAAACCAACCCATCACGTTTATCACCATAAATGTAGGTTTCTTCAAACCAACCCATCACGTTTATCACCATAAATGTAGGTTTCTTCAAACCAACCCATCACGAACATGAACACTAAATACATAAAATATCAAAGAGATAGTAAGGATTATGCCAATAAAACAGTTTATGTGTGGCGAAGGAAGTTTAGAAGGGCAATACAGACTAACTTAAAAAATTCCATACAGACACAAGACAAAAGTACAGCTCACATAAAGGAAGATACAACTAATGAGGGCACACTAACACACAAGAAAAATAGACGTTGGAAGAAAAAAGTACGATTTAATACTGATAATAGTAATTTCACTGACGAAGAAGGTTCTGCCTCAGGGACAGATTTTTCAAATTCAGAGGGGAGTTCAGCATCCGATTGGGATAATACACCAATTGAGTCAAGTACTAATCTAGAAGTAACAACAGATATGAATACTCATTTAAATGAAAATATCCAAGCAGGGGGCACAATATTGCATATCAATGAACAGGGAGCAAAACCTAAAGACAAAAGATCCATAGAGGTTTTTCGGGAGGATTCAGGCATACCCAAGGGAGGGGGAACATTAACAACACAAATAAAACAAGATTTGGTAGAGAAGAAAAAACAAGAAAGGTACCCCACAAGAGAAAACAAAAGCAAAAACAAAAGCAATCGGAAGTATGTCTAAACACAGTAATCAATATATCTAGTTATAGTCTGAGTAAGACTGAAAGTAAGGTCCTGAGTTATGGACTTAATTTTTGTCCATCTAGGGATTTTGTCCTCTTTCAGACTATTTTAGATACTAATAAATTTGTTAGATCGCTTACACTAAAGAAACATTTTCTTAAAGAAAATAAAGAAAATAATGTTACAAGATCTAATGAGAATGATATTACAATAAGTGACAGGATAAACAATTTAACTTTTCAGGACCTTTGCGCATGCAATGATCTAGAACAGTTAATATCTGAAGGGAATTTACCCTCAATCGAAGAGGAAAGTAAAGATAAGCATGTGGGTTTTAAATGTAAATCCAGATTTTATCCTTTACAGTCCAGAGGTAAACCCCTCGAACTATTTCAGAAGAGAGTTGTGGAGGATCTGACTACTTTATATCAGCAAAAAACAGGGAAAGCGAATAAGATAAACAATTTGACAAAAAAAGAAAGAGAGGCATTGGTAGCCCTAGAGAAAAATGAAAGTATCGTGATAAAACGGGCTGATAAAGGCAGCAGCATAGTGGTCTGTGACAAAACCTGGTATATAGCTGAGGCACACAGACAGTTGGATGACACCAATGTCTATGAAAAAGTTAGTCACAATCCACGAATAGAGTTTCAGAGACGTCTATTTAAGATCTTGAGTGAAGGTAGAAGACATGGGTTTATAGATCAATCCACATTTGAATATTTATATGTTGAACATCCAAGGACTGCTGCGTTTTATCATCTACCAAAGACTCATAAAGGGCTTGAGAATGTCAAGGGGAGACCCATTGTGTCGGGCAATGGCTCCTTGCTTGAACATTTGTCCGAATGGGTCGATGACATACTGCAGCCATATGTCCTTAAATTAAACAGTTATGTAAAAGACACTACCCACATACTCAATATCTTTAAGAACTTCACTTGGAAGGATAACTATAGTTGGCTCACAGTAGATGCCACATCGTTATATTCCTCAATACCACACTCTGTAGGCTTATTAGCAATAGAGTTTTATTTAGACAAAGATGGTAATCTAAATGCAGACTTTAAAAACTATGTACTTAAAATTATTAGGTTTCTGTTAGAACATAATAGTTTTGTGTTTGGTAATGATCACTATATACAAAAACAAGGGACGGCGATGGGGGCGAAATTTGCGCCCTCATACGCAAATCTCGTGATGGGTTGGTTTGAAGAAACCTACATTTATGGTGATACAAATCCCTACCGTGAACATATAATTCAATATAATAGGTTTATTGATGACCTTATAATAGTTTGGAAGACAGATGAAACATCAGCTGATAAATTTGTTCAACATCTAAATAGTAATAAAATGGGATTAAACTTCACCAAAGAATGGAATAAAATAGAGATAAATTTCTTAGACATTACACTATATGGGAATTCTATATCCAATTCTGTAAACACAGCGCTTTACCGTAAACCCATAGCAGGTAATGCACTGCTTTATGCTACCAGTGGACATCCAAAACATGTCTTTAAAGGCATCATTAAAGGACAGATGATGAGAGTTAAACGTAATTGTTCACTTAATAATGATTACATTAAAGAAAGTGAAGAATTAGCACATAGGCTAATAGCCAGAGGTTACTCTAAAACTGAGGTTATAAAAATTAAAAAAGAAGTTGATAGATACAACAGAGAGGATTTACTATCCCCTAAAAGGAAGGACAAAACAGATAATAGACCTACATTCGTCACCAAGTATTCGAATCAATACAATGATATATGTAATATCGTAAAGAAATATCTCCCTATCTTGTATGGGGATGAAATATTGAAAGAAGTAATTGGTGACGGATGTAAATTTGTCTATAAGAAAAATGATACACTTGCTAATTCACTCTCACCTAGCGTGCTAAAGAAAACACAGATACAAACCAATGAAAGCTCATGGCTACGATGTAATGGCAGCTATAGATGTGGCAGCACTCGCTGTAAAGCCTGTGACTACCATAATGTTACTAGCACATTCAAATCATATACAACAGGAGAAACCTTTCAGATACATGGTTGTCATAATTGTAGCTCAAATTTTGTGATATACTGTACTTGGTAGAATGTAATTTATGCAAGGGTCAATACGTAGGACTCACTACACGAGATATAAGAACACGTATCAGAGAACATCTGGGAGATATAAGAAACAAAATTCCCTGTTCTGAGTTAAGTCGTCATTTTATTGAGGTCCATAACCAGTCAGTTCATTCATTTAGTTGGAATATAATAGAAGCAATTAAAACTCCACCTAGAGGAGGAGATAGGTCACAAACATTAGGTAGACAGGAAGTCTATTGGATCTTTAGACTAAAAACCCAGATTCCTAACGGTTTTAATTCAGAATTCGATCTAGTAAATTTTTGGGAATAGTTATTTAAACTACAAAACAAAAAGTTTCAGGATATGTGTATATTCATCTAGACCTATAACAATTACTGGTATATACAAAAATTTTGTTTGAATAAGAAAGTTTACTATAAGTGTCCAGTCTGTATGTCCACATATCTGCATATGCTATATGGTCCCCGATGTTGTAGATCACTACCCATGTTCTTTTTTGTTTATAACCTCCAATTTTCATTTAAGTTCATTTAAGTGTATTTTCAGTAATAAGAATATCTATAAGTTAAATGTTGTTACAATATAATATTCAACAGATCATTTATATATATAACATACTAAAGTTTATTAGTTGATTATATATTCGAATAGAATGTAAATGATGTTAATAATATGAGAGTTAAGGATAACTGTATATATTTATACGTAACATATTACTGGACACGTATATGGAGTTAATTAATTGATTAAGATAAAGAGAGAATGTATCTCAGATAAGGTGAACAGTCTACCATGGAGAGCAGCTTTCCATATTGCTAGATAGGGTTAAGTATTCAGCTGATTTGGGTTCACATGTAATTCACCACCTATTTAAGCCTCTGTAAAACATACATTAGACATGGTCTATGATTACGGCAGGAGCTAGCCGAAACGCGTTAGACCTTTCTAGGTTTTTACAAACATTTTTTCATGTTTTAATCCGATACAAATAAAGTTCTGTTTTTATTTATCCACAACTGGGACTTTGCTACATTTTTTCTTGATACTTAGGGGTTAATAGCTATAGTTAGTGTCGGCAATTTTTTGGAATGGTGGTTTAGGGATTTAACAGGTTTAGTTAGTGTTGGCGAGTTGGGGGGTTGCAGTTTATGGGTTAATAGATTTATTTAGTGGCTGCAATGTGGGGGGTTTGCGGTTTAGGGGTAAATAGGTTTAGTTTGTGTCGGCAATGTTTTGGAACGGCGGTTTAGGGGTTAATAGGTTTAGATTGTGTCAGCGATGAGGGGGCGTGCGGTTTAGAGGATAATAGGTTTAGTTTGTGTTGGCGATGTTGGGGGGTGCAGTTTAGGGGTTTATAGGTTTAGTTCATGTCGGAGATGTGTGGGGGGTGCGGTTTAGGGGTTAATAGGTTTTGTTCATGTCGGCGATGTTTTGGGACGGCGGTTTAGGGGTTAATAGGTTTAGTTAGTGTCGGGGAACTGCGGTTTAGGAACAATAAAAAATTCCGAATATGAATAATGGATCCGAAAATTCATTCATTTATTCATTTTCTTAATTTTTCGGGATGTGCCGAGACGGAAATTCGGATGCATCCGAATCGACCAAAATTCGGCCAAATTCTGAATTTGTCCGAAACGAAACGCACATGTCTTTGTACAACATCATGTCAAAATATGAAGATAAAATCATTCAAGTTTCATACCATATTTATTTCTAAGTTATGTTTGAGAAATGACGAGAAGAAAACAGCACATCCACGAATCACAGCAGCGTTTATTATTCAGGTAAATGACACACACAAATTGCACACTTACAAGATGACAGCAATATATGAGCGGTAATGCCCTCTGGCTAGTTGTATCTCGCCTGTAGTGGATCTCAGCGGAATCGCCTCAGACGCCGACCAGCAGCACCAAGAGACCCACTTCCTGTCACATACGGCAGGTACCAATATGAACTCAAAGAAACAGCAGTCCTAAGAACTTTTAGGTAGATATTAGTTACCCTACGCGTTTCCTCTGCTCACGGGCAGACTTCTTCAGGGGTATATGAAAAATACAAACTAACAAACTACCTGTAGGACTGCTATTTATGCACACACCTGACTTACTTCCCCTCAGAAAGGGATTTACCTTTTTACCATATATATCTTAATATAATCGTATCTGACAGGTTACTTGGATTAAATGGGCACTAATGGTAAAAAGGCTCATACATATATAGCATAACTAAAGTCATAACATATCTAAAATAGTATTAAATACATTTAACTGTATCAATGTTAAAATAATAATTATATAAATCCATAGCTATATTACAATTCATAAAATCAATTAATTAATACATAGACTGTACCTATAAAACAATGGAAGAGGGGGTGATATTACTTTTTAATTTTCAGGGAGCTACCATACTTTTTATGTTTCTATTTTTCTTAAAGATTAAAGATTTATATCACCCCCTCTTCCCATTGGCTGCAAACACAAGCTGGTACCTTTAAATGTTTTAGAAAAAATTGCATCATGTGCGACCATGTCTTGAAGGGTAATGAAGTATATAACTTTGATAAGAGTAAAAAATATATAGTAGAGGGTAGAACGAATTGTAAATCTACATATGTGGTTTACCAATTGGTATGTAAATGTGGGAAAATATATGTTGGTCGCACAAAAAGATGTATAAAAAAGGAGATGGTATGATTTTAGTGACTTAAAGATCAGAGTTTTGGAACAGATCAAACCTGGACCATGTTCTAATAGGAGACTGTTACTACTTAGAAAGTACGAAACTAAATGGATCCATCGTTTAGAATGTTTGGAACTCAAAGGTCTAAATATCGATATTGACCTCCAAGCATTCATGGGTTAAGATATCCTTATATGGTTATTTATTTATTAATTTGTTTATTCATTAAATGTAAAACTCCACATCCTCATGTTAAGGTAAAATTTTAATATTATGTATTAGGTCCATAAAGGATAGAGATTTTTTATAGATATGCTGTAGGGTCAGTTTCTTTTCTGATAGGGTCAGGATATGTTGGGATTAATTAATGTAACACCTTGATTAGGTTTTACTTTTTATGATATTAAGTTTTTGAATTTTTTGTGGCTATATTCTTCGTTTTTGCCAATGTTGGGCCTAGATTTAGAGTTGGGCGGTAGCCGTCAAAACCAGCGTTAGAGGCTCCTAACGCTGGTTTTGGGCTACCGCCGGTATTTGGAGTCAGTCAGGAAAGGGTCTAACGCTCACTTTGCAGCCGCGACTTTTCCATACCGCAGATCCCCTTACGTCAATTGCGTATCCTATCTTTTCAATGGGATCTTTCTAACGCCGGTATTTAGAGTCGTGTCTGAAGTGAGCGTTAGAAATCTAACGACAAAACTCCAGCCGCAGAAAAAAGTCAGTAGTTAAGATCTTTCTGGGCTAACGCCGGTTTATAAAGCTCTTAACTACTGTGCTCTAAAGTACACTAACACCCATAAACTACCTATGTACCCCTAAACCGAGGTCCCCCCACATCGCCGCCACTATATTTAAATTTTTTAACCCCTAATCTTCCGCTCCGTACACTGCCGCCAACTACGTTATCCCTATGTACCCCTAATCTGCTGCCCCTAACACCGCCGACCCCTATATTATATTTATTAACCCCTAATCTTCCGCCCGCTATCGCTGAACCCTGCATATTATTATTAACCCCTAATCTGTCGCTCCGTACACCACCGCCACCTACATTATAGCTATGTACCCCTAATCTGCTGCCCCTAACACCGCCGACCCCTATATTATATTTATTAACCCCTAATCTGCCCCCCACAACGTCGCCGCCAGCTACCTATACTTATTAACCCCTAATCTGCCGAGCGGACCGCACCACTACTATAATAAAGTTATTAACCCCTAATCCGCCTCACTCCCTCCTCAATAACCCTATAATAAATAGTATTAACCCCTAATCTGCCTTCCCTAACATCGCCGACACCTAACTTCAATTATTAACCCCTAATCTGCCGACCGAATCTCGCCGCTACTGTAATAAATGGATTAACCCCTAAAGCTAAGTCTAACCCTAACACTAACACCCCCCTAAATTAAATATAATTTAAATCTAACGAAATAAATTAACTCTTATTAAATAAATTATTCCTATTTAAAGCTAAATACTTACCTGTAAAATAAACCCTAATATAGCTACAATATAAATTATAATTATATTATAGCTATTTTAGGATTTATATTTATTTTACAGGTAACTTTGTATTTATTTTAACCAGGTACAATAGCTATTAAGTAGTTAAGAACTATTTAATAGCTAAAATAGTTAAAATAATTACAAAATGACCTGTAAAATAAATCCTAACCTAAGTTACAATTAAACCTAACACTACACTATCAATAAATTAATTAAATAAAATACCTACAATTACCTACAATTAAACCTAACACTACACTATCAATAAATTAATTAAATAAAATACCTACAATTACCTACAATTAAACCTAACACTACACTATCAATAAATAAATTAAATACAATTCCTACAAATAAATACAATGAAATAAACTAACTAAAGTACAAAAAATAAAAAAGAACTAAGTTACAAAAAATAAAAAAATATTTACAAACATTAGAAAAATATTACAACAATTTTAAACTAATTACACCTACTCTAAGCCCCCTAATAAAATAACAAAGCCCCCCAAAATAAAAAAATGCCCTACCCTATTCTAAATTAAAAAAGTTCAAAGCTCTTTTACCTTACCAGCCCTGAACAGGGCCCTTTGCGGGGCATGCCCCAAAGAATTCAGCTCTTTTGCCTGTAAAAAAAACACATACAATACCCCCCCCCAACATGGGTTAGATTAGGGGTATGTGGGTGGTGGGTTGTAATGTTGGAGGGGGGGTATTGTATGTGTTTTTTTTACAGGCAAAAGAGCTGAATTCTTTGGGGCATGCCCCGCAAAGGGCCCTGTCCAGGGCTGGTAAGGTAAAAGAGCTTTGTTAATTGTAGGTAATTGTAGGTATTTTATTTAATTAATTTATTGATAGTGTAGTGTTAGGTTTAATTGTAACTTAGGTTAGGATTTATTTTACAGGTAATTTTGTAATTATTTTAACTATTTTAGCTATTAAATAGTTCTTAACTATTTAATAGCTATTGTACCTGGTTAAAATAAATACAAAGTTACCTGTAAAATAAATATAAATCCTAAAATAGCTATAATATAATTATAATTTATATTGTAGCTATATTAGGGTTTATTTTACAGGTAAGTATTTAGCTTTAAATAGGAATAATTTATTTAATAAGAGTTAATTTATTTCGTTAGATTTAAATTATATTTAACTTAGGTGGGTGTTAGTGTTAGGGCTAGACTTAGCTTTAGGGGTTAATCCATTTATTACATTAGCGGCGAGATTCGGTCGGCAGATTAGGGGTTAATAATTGAAGTTAGGTGTCGGTGATGTTAGGGAGGGCAGATTAGGGGTTAATACTATTTATTATAGGGATATTGAGGCGGGAGTGAGGCGGATTAGGGGTTAATAACTTTATTATAATAGCGGTGCGGTCCGCTCGGCAGATTAGGGGTTAATAAGTGTAGGTAGCTGGCGGCGACGTTGTGGGGGGCAGATTAGGGGTTAATAAATATAATATAGGGGTCGGCGGTGTTAGGGGCAGCAGATTAGGGGTACATAGCTATAATGTAGGTGGCGGTGGTGTACGGAGCGGCAGATTAGGGGTTAATAATAATATGCAGGTGTCAGCGATAGCGGGGGCGGCAGAATAGGGGTTAATAAGTGTAAGATTAGGGGTGTTTAGACTCGGGGTACATGTTAGAGTGTTAGGTGCAGACGTAGGAAGTGTTTCCCCATAGGAAACAATGGGGCTGCGTTAGGAGCTGAACGCGGCTTTTTTGCAGGTGTTAGGTTTTTTTTTCAGTTCAAACAGCCCCATTGTTTTCTATGGGGGAATCGTGCATGAGCACGTTTTTTAAGCTGGCCGCTTCCGTAAGCACCGCTGGTATCTAGAGTTGCAGTGGCGTTAAATTATGCTCTACGCTCCCTTTTTGAAGCCTAACGCACTGAAAACCCAGCCATTCTGTGAACTCTAAATACCAGCGGTATTTAAAAGGTGCGGGGGAAAAAAAGCACGCGTAGCTAACGCACCCCTTTGGCCGCAGAACTCTAAATCTAGGCGTTGGTGTTTTATAGGTACAGTCTATGTATTAATTAATTGATTTTATGAATTGTAATATAGCTATGGATTTATATAATTATTATTTTAACATTGATACAGCTAAATGTATTTAATACTATTTTAGATATGTTATGACTTTAGTTATGCTATATATGTATGAGCCTTTTTACCATTAGTGCCCATTTAATCCAAGTAACCTGTCAGATACGATTATATTAAGATATATATGGTAAAAAGGTAAATCCCTTTCTGAGGGGAAGTAAGTCAGGTGTGTGCATAAATAGCAGTCCTACAGGTAGTTTGTTAGTTTGTATTTTTCATATACCCCTGAAGAAGTCTGCCCGTGAGCAGAGGAAACACGTAGGGTAACTAATATCTACCTAAAAGTTCTTGGGACCTCTGTTTCTTTGAGTTCATATTGGTACCTGCCGTATGTGACAGGAAGTGGATCTCTTGGTGCTGCTGGTCGGCGTCTGAGGCGATTCCGCTGAGATCCACTACAGGCGAGATACAACTAGCCAGAGGGCATTACCGCTCATATATTGCTGTCATCTTGTAAGTGTGCAATTTGTGTGTGTCATTTACCTGAATAATAAACGCTGCTGTGATTCGTGGATGCGCTGTTTTCTTCTCGTCATTTCTTATACAGCTTGCTGCAACGGGATACACACAGCTAGAGTCCCGTGATCTATCAGCTGCTCCTGTGAGGATCCTCCAGTGTACATTCAATTGGATTAACCGGACATTACTACGTCGGATCTGCCGTGTATGCACATCTACTGAACGGACTTTGCCTTCATCTGGTTCAGTTAAGTTAACACATTAATCCTGCAATAACCAGCCTATATGTACTTTGTTTGATTAACATTATCCACTGTTTTGGGACATTTCATTTACTCCCAGGAATACAGGAGTTTTCACATATATATACATATATACAAGCTTGTACGGTGGTGAATGTATCTATGTTTCATATACTAACACAATAGGGGATTGGTTGTGTGTCTTCTGAAAAGCAGATATATAAGATACATTCGTTCTTATTTATTTATTCACTTTCTCAAAGGGGAAGTTCTACGGGTGCCCCACCTTATTTAGTGTAGCGCTGTTATTACTTTCTCCTGTCTAAGTTCTGTTTGCATGCAGTCAGGGTCGGCTCCAGAACAAATGAAATGGGGGGGCATTTTTTTTCACGACGGGGCACGCATTTAAAAAGCTTGTATGAGAGTCAAAATAAGAGCAGACCTACTGTGGCAGTCCAGGGGTTACATTTATCAGATCTCTGGCTGTGCAGGAGTTAGATTTGTTTATATTTCTGGAAGTGCAGCGGTTACATGTGTCATATCTCAAGGAGTATAGGGGTTACATTTATAAGATGTCTGGCAGTGCCGCAGCAGTTAAATTTACCAGATTTATGGCAGTGCAGGGGTTACATTTGTCATATCTCAGGAATGTCTCCCACATATGACACAGCCAGTGGACACTGTTTGCATGTGTAGCTCTACCAATGACCCTACTTATGATCAAATAAGCTTTTACGTGACAATAAGTTTGAGTGCCAAGCAGTACATTACTTGTACAGATATTATTAATGATATTTACCAGCAAACACACAGTATATACACACAAATTATATATATATATATACACATACACACACATACATATATACACACACACACACACACACAGTATATATATACACATACAGTGTGTGTGTGTGTATATATATATATATATATATACACATACACACACATACATATATACATATACATACATATATACACACACACACACAAACAATATATATATATATATATATATATATATATATATATACATACACACACACACACAGTGTGTGTATGTATGTGTATATAATATATATATATATATATATATATATATATATTAAAACAACCTTGGGGACAAATAGGGGATGTTTTGAAACATGTAAATAATAAACATAAGGTTATTTCACTCGTTGTCCCACAGCTACATTTGAAGTGTGTGTATTTGAGCACCTATAATCTGTCACACATTTTACACTGATCACTGCAGATAAAGCAGGCACAATGCACATTTGGTTTGTGTGACCTGCAGTGGGGAAACCAAGGAATTCCCAATTTGCTTCTTTATCTGTGGCTGCCAGGATATAAAGCACAATAGGGAAGGGATACTACTCTCACACACACATTGGTTATACGACTGTGTTTTCACAAAATTACTTCTGCCTTCCCTCTCACTGACTGTTAGCTTCTCCCAGCACTTCCTGCAGAGGTCTGATGATGTCATCATCTCATTTCAGCTCTGTAGTAAGGGAGGGGCATTTCAAGCCCTAGGTTAACTGTGAGAGCACCAGCAGGGAAATGCAACTTTAATTGTTATCTGGTTGTAAATAGAGGAGAGTAAAGAGATAAGCTGGGCCCTCCAGTGGAGGATCTCCAGGGTCCAGTGGCTGCAAATGGTTGATGCGACATTTGGGACCCTGGACGTTCCGTCACTTTTAAAATGTAAAAAAAAAAAAAAAAATTTTTAAATCACTTCTTTTGCCCTGGGGGGCACAGCATTCCATTTGCGGGGGCATTGCCCCCCAATGCCCCCCCTTAGAGCCGACCCTGCATGCAGTTTGGCAAGTGATCTGAACATGGACGTTCCTTGGGCATTTTTTAAATGTTCTCACATGTCTCATCATATTCTCAAAGCATTTTGGGCTTCACTGTTTTATCTTGGCATTGTTGGCAAATATATGCTGGTCTCAAGATACATAATACAATTATTGCACTGATAGTAAAATATCTGTAGGCTAAACTAGAAGTGAATACAAATTAAATTATGCTGAAAACACTTCAAGTTGATTTATATGTGTTTAAATTTTTTTATCAGTGTCAGGTTCTTTTGTGTCTGAGGGTTAGCATAATATTTCACTCCATTCCAGAGTTTGTAGGGAATCAAGCAAATAGTCCGTAAAGGGACAGTCAAGTCCAAAATAAACTTTCATGATTCAAATAGGCATGTAATTTATCACCAATTTTGCTTTGTTCTCTTGGTATTCTTAGTTAAAAGCTAAACCTAGGTAGGTTCATATGCTAGTTTCTTAGACCTTGAAGGCCGCCTCTAATATGAATGCATTTTGACAGTTTTTCACCACTAGAGGGCATTAGTTCATGTGTGTCATATAGATAACATTGAGCTCACACACGTGAAGTTACCTAGGAGTCAGCACTGATTAGCTAAAATGCAAGTCTGTCAAAATAACTAAAATAGGGGGGCAGTCCGCAGAGGCATAGATACAAGGTAATTACAGTGGTAAAACATGTATTATTATAACTGTGTTGGTTATGCAAAACTGGGGAATGGGTAATTAAAGGATTATCTATCTTTTTAAATAACAACAATTCTGGTGTTGACTGTCCCTTTAACATTATTTGCCATTGATGGCCACCACACATACCGTTGTAATGAATATAATATACATTACATAGAAATGATTTGAATGTTATTGTAATGTCAAGAGATTATATATATATCTTTACAATGTTAGATGCAAAGAGTTTGTTTGGTGTTTGAAGAAAAGTTGAAGGAAAAGTGGTCTGAACCTTAAAGTCTTTTCTTGACCTCTGGCTTTTGCAACCTGGATTATTCCTCAGTTTTGCTCTTTGTACTTGTCTGGCTTCATGGTTCCTGACTTCTGATTGTTCATCATTTCTGCTTTTGGAAGTTCCTAAATTTTGATACACTTATTCCTTACATGATCACTTCTTTCTGATGCTCATCTATGGACCATCTCTGCCCTTCTGGTTCCAGCATACTAACAAGGTACCTCCCTTAAATATCTTATAGAATGAGGGCATTTGGAGAAGTTCTTTTTTCTTAAAGGGACACTAAACCCATTTTTTTTCTTTCATGATTCAAATAGAGCATGCAATTGTAAGCAACTTTCTAATTTACTCCTATTATCAAATGTTCTTCATTCTCTTGCTATCTTTATTTAAAAAGCAGGAATATGATGCATAGGAGCCCGCCCATTTTTAGTTGAGAACCTGGGTTTATGTTTGCTTAGTGGAGGGTAAATGTAAACCTCCAATAAGCAAGCACTATCCATGGTGCTGAATCTCAAATGGGCTGGCTGCTAAGATTTACATTCCTGCTTTTAAAATAAAGATAGCAAGAGAATGAAGAAAAATTGATAATAGGAGTAAATTAGAAAGTATCTTAAAATTTCATGCTCTATCTGAATCATGAAATAAAACATTTGGGTTCAGTGTCCCTTTAAGTCATAGTTGGTCTCTGCAAATAATTTTTTAAAGAAAAATACAGCTGGGTGCTGACAGTTAGATTACAAGTTGTGCAGTATAGCTGTAGCGTACACACCATGCAAAATGGGTCCTTACTGCTATTTCTATAGCGCAGCCATTACAAGTTACAAAAAAACTTTCTTTTGTTGTGTGGTATGGTGCGTTAAGCTCCATACCGCACAAAAGCATAGTCCTGACTTGATGTGCTCATGCCCGTATCCCCCCATAGACATAAATGGAGAAAAAGTGTTACAATGGCGATCACTATAATGCACTTCCCAATGATGTCTATGGAGACAAGAACGTTTTATTTAAATCTAACACCCTAACATAAACCCCTAGGGGCCGATTTATCAAGTGTCAGGCAGACATGATCCGTTGTAGCATACGCTGTCAGCATTTAACATTGCACAAGCATTTCTAGTGAAATGCTTGTGCAATGTCGCCCCTTGCAGATTCGATGCCAATCGGCCGCTAGCAGGGTGTGTCAATCATCCCAATCTTATCTGATCGGGACGATTACTGTCCTCCACCTCAGAGGTGGCTGATACGTTAAGGAGCAGTGGTCTTAAGCGGGCTTAACTAGCGACTCGCATGGAAACTGTTGCATTCGCAGCTTGATAATTCGCCCCCCTAATCCGCCACCCCCGACATCACCAACACTAAATAAATATATTAAACCCTAATCCGCCGCCCAGACATCGCCAACACTACAATAAACATATTAACCCATAATCCGCCGCCCATCCACATCGCTAACACCTAAATAAAACTATTAACCCCTAATCTACCGCCCCGACATTTCCAACACTACAATAAACCTATTAACCCATAAACAACTGCTAAACACCCACATCCTGACTACCTAAATTAAACTATTAACCCCTAAACTAACACCCCCTAACTTTAAATTAAACTTAATTATAACTACCTTAAAATAAATAAAAACTTACCTGTGAAATAATTAAAACCTAAGATTAACATTACTTATTAAAAAAAATAAGAAACGAAAAATATAAAATCCTAAATTACAAAATTAAAAAATTCTACACTACGAAAACCCGCCAAAAAAACTAACATTACAAAAAAGATAACAAACTCTAAAATTACAAAAAATAAAAAAAATCTAAGATTTTTTCTAGTTTATTTTTTATTTTTTGGAGTGTTTTTTGTTAGATTAGGGCTTTTTTTTATTTTTTAATGGGCAGCAAAGGAGCTGATTACCCTTATAAGGGTAAAGCCCATATAAATGCCCCTTTAGGGGCAATGGGTAGATTAGATTTTTTTAGAGTTAGGTCTTTTTTATTTTGAGGGGTTGGGTGGGTGGTGTGTTGTACTGTTAGGGGGTAATTTGTCTTTTTTTAATGTAAAAGAGCTGTTAAATTTAGGGCAACACCCTACAAAAGGCCCTTTTAAGGGCTATTGGTAGTTTAGTGTTAGATTAGGGGGTGTTTTTATTTTGTGGTTTTTATAGGGGTTTTAGATTAGGTTTCATTTTTTTATTTTGGATAATTTAGTTTATTATTTTCTGTAATCTTATATTTTTTTATTTTTTGTAATGTTAGAGTTGGTTATTTTTTGTAATGTTTGTTTTTTTGTTTTGTTTTTTGTAGTATTAGGATTTTTTAATTTTGTAATTTAGGTTTTTTATTTTTGGTTTATTATTTTTTTTAAATAGTAATGTTAGGTTTATTTAAGGTTTAAGCTTAGGTTTTATTTATTTCACAGGTAAGTGAAGGTCAATTTTGATGAATTAGTGCCCGGTTTTTAATAATCCTATTAAAAACAAGGGTACTTACATCAAAATTGACATTTCACTCGTTTTCTTCAAAAACTTACCTTTTAATCCTGGCAGCCGCTCCAGCACTTCCTCCGCCCTGTTGCAAGTCGTCTTCGCGGGTCCAAAATGACGAATCCGGCTTCCTCCTATCACGGCATTGCATCAGGCCAAGATTCTCCAGGGGGGAAGCCGTGATTGGAGGAAGCCAGGTTCGTCATTTTTGCTTCCGACGGCCAGGGGAATCGCTGGAGCGACTGCAAGGATTAAAAGGTACGTTTTTGAAGAAAACGAGTGAAATGTCAATTTTGATTAATTAAAGTACCCTTGTTTTTAATAGGATTATTAAAAACCGGGCACTATTTCATCAAAATTGACCTTCACTTTAAGGTAGTTTTATTGTAACTTTAATTTAAAGTTAGCGGGTGTTAAGTTTAGGGGTTAATAGTTTCATATAGTTTGTTGCGATGTGGGGGGGTCGGCGGATTAGGGGTTAATAGGTTTTATTTTAGTAGTAGCGATGTGGAGGGGTCGACAGTTTAGGGGTTAATAGGTTTATTTTAGTAGTAGCGATGTGCGGGGTTGGCGGTTTAGGGGTTATTGGTTTCATTTAGTTTTTTGCGTTGTGGGGTGCGGCGGTTTAGGGGTTAATAGGTTTATTTAGTGTTTGTGATGCGGCGAGCTGCGGATTAGGGTTAATACTTTAATTTATGTAGTCGTGATGTGGATGGGTGGCGGATTAGGGGTTAATAGGATTATTATAGTGTTTTCGATGCGGGGGGTGGCAGTTTAGGGGTTAATAGGTAGTTTAGGGGTGTTAGTGTACTTTGTAACATTTTTGTTATGAGTTTTGTGAAACATTTTTTTTCGCAAAATCCATACTACTGGTCTTTGATTGTGGAATAGATCGTTACTGTATAAGCTTTAACGCTAGCTGAATAGCCATACCGCACAACTTGTAATACAGGTGAGCGAACATTCCACACTCAAAAGGCCATTTTTTGAGTGCGGAATGGATCATTGCGGTATAGGCTAAAACGCTAGCGTTATAGCCGTACCTCGCAATTTGAGCTGACTACTCTGCATGCAAAGGCCAATTTTTCAGTGGTATTGCCGTACCGCACAATTTGTAATCCTACTCCTAGAAAGCACTGTACCTACTGCTAATTAAAAGCACTAATATCTCATATAAACTGACTTGGATCAGAATGATTCTGAATAAGGGATGAACAAAAGTCCTCTTGTAGGAACTGCATCAGCTGCATTACTAGTAAGTGCAGTAATGGAAGCAGCAAATTTAATTAAGGTATTTATGAATCTTGATTCTTCAATAGTAATTTACAAAACCTAAGGCAGTGTCTCTGGAGCCATCTTGAAATGTAATGTAGCCCAGAAGAGGAATCCAGTTCTATTGTTAATAGTGATCAGCTGCCCAAACTAGAGAGGTGTTTAATTAGGGGGATTCTTATTAACTCCTCATGAAACACATGGGGACAATTGAAGGCTAAAATCTTGCACTGAATTGGCAGCCATACAAATGCATCAGAGTTCAGATCAGACCTTTATTTTTTTTAAACTGTACTGTCCTACTAAATACCGGTTATCTGACAACTATTTGATGATGCAAGCCGCACTCTGACCTATTTTTGTAGCATTTTAGTCTTCAATTTGAGTAAAGCAGTTAACCTTATCGCACATAGTTGGCAAACCCAGGCTACTGACCAATAAAGCCCCTAATCTTCCAGCGCATGTATATTATTCTCCATAAATACTGAAGCATTCATACTTCAGAAAACATTATCTGCAGATTATTTAATATGTTCTAAGAAGATTTCCGTTTTCCACCAGTAGATGTAGCTAGTAGTTCGCTGTTGTGGTATTCATCATTATACTGGCCTTTTCTACATTTTTGTGCATTTACATCTAGCTTTTGGGTTTCATTCCTAAAGGAACAGTTGCAAAAAAGAAAAATCACTGTAAAATGAGTCTGCTTATATAGCATAAGTCATTCTGAAGTCGATAAGGTACATTCTCAAAATTGACGTGAATAAAAACGTTAGATTTGAGGCTCTAAAGTCCATGCTATGAATGAAAAATGTATTTATGTGATAAAATTTAAGGCTGCTGTTATCTATATAAGTTCACACACTGTAAATAAACATAAATGATAAAAAAAACTCTCAAAACTCTAGCTGTCACACTTCTGTATCTATAAGTGCAAAGCCTCTTTAATTTATCTGCAAAATTATTTTAATAGCCTTTCACATAGACAGTGCACAAATAGTTATGCAATGCTGGTAATTTATCCTTTCAAAGAGATTAAAATCCTTTAATTTATCCTTTCAAAGAGAATTCACATAGAGTGCAATATATATGTCCCAGTTTGGGGTGTGTGCTGACAGTGCTGTAATACATAGTTGTTACTATAAACTGGGGCAAAATGAAATTTGCAAAATTAAGCTTACCTGTATATCATTACTGACAAGGTGAGCAAAAGCTGTAAATAGAGTATAAGCACAAGACATATATTTTTGAGACTGACTCCATTTGTAGATATAATTAAAAACATAAAAATGCCACAATCATAAATATCAGTGCTGACAAATAGCAACATTGTATACTCACTATTTTGCAACTATCTAGAAAGTTAAAGGGACATGCTAATGCAGAGCTTTCCAAACTTGTCATGTTGGTGACACACTTTTTAGACCTACATCATTTCGTGACACAGTAAAACAGTTGTACTAGCAAAAAGGAGGTTAAACTAACTTGTTTTAAGAGATACAGACACATACATAAATTTAATAATAACTAAATGTATTTACAAGTAACAGTAAGTATGTGCAAGAATTAAAAAAAAGTTTATAATAACTACACCAATAACTACTTACTATTTAAATGGGATGTATGAGGTTGATGGGATGAACACAATTTCTGAACATTTGGTGGAATATTAGATAAAGACACTCGCATTTCATCATCAAGCATTTTTAAGCTTCCACTTCCTATCCATATATCAAGCGCAGGAGCAGCAATGCACTACTGGGAGTTAGCTGCAAAAAAAACCCCACTGACTTATGCTCAGCGTTTAAGCTGCCACCCTCAGAGCTCGGTGAGTCCGATTGACTACTGCCCACGCTGCAAACACACTGCTGTCCCACTCACTGACTATACATGCAGTCACGAGCCAATTAAGGAGACTACACATGCAGTCAGGAGCCAATGTGCCGCCAAAGCCGCTATTTGGAATAGTTTCAGTTCCCACTGAGCTGTTCCAATAGGTTAAGATGATCTGTGACCTCCTAAGTATCAATCATGTGTCAACCATGTGATATGCGTAGCAGGCAGGCGGAAAGTAAGAAACCCAAAAAAATTTTTTTTTAAATTAGTGCTGAAGCAGGGACACACCTACACACTGCTCCCGACACACAGTTTGGAAAGCACTGTGCTAATGCAATAACATTACAATAGTAAAATGCTTTACCTGTAAATATATTTAACAGGTTTAAAGGGACAATAAGATACCCTATTATAAGTTAATTGTAAAAAACCTCCACTTCTGAAATAGGAGTTTTGAAAAGTTAAACTCCAAATTGCGTTGTTGAATTTATCTTAGCCAATGACTTACCATCTAGCTAAAAGACAAGCACTATGTTTTATTTGTGGATCAGGGAAGCCTCATGCTTTGCTAATGTGTTCATGTAACCAGGCTCAGTAAACAGGAGCATACACTCTGCAGCCTCTGAATTACTATCAGTATGTTTCAGTATGTTTGTAATTGATGTACTACCTATTGACTAAATGTAATCATCAATGCAACATGGATTTTAACTTTTCTTCAAATCACGTATTAGGGGTAAGCGTGTGGAGTTTTGCTTTCATCATCTACTGTCTCTTTAAGCTATCGTCAATGAATTGCAGCCAGTGAACTGGACATTAATTATTGCCTAGATTACAAGTGGAGCGATAATTTTTAATCACCCATGAGCGCTAACTGCGCTCAAAGTAAAATAATTAGAGCTGTCAGGTTAGCGCAGGTATTACAAATTAAAAGCAAAAAGCGTGTGAGTGAAAAAATCAGGCGCACTAACTTCAGCATCTCGGATATTGCGACCGTGCTCAGTGGCATCACTAGACTTGGTGTCCCCCGGTGCGGTAACTCATGGTGTCACCCCCCCCTGTAATATGTTTTTTTTCGCTAACGTTACTCATAAATTGTAACTCCCACCTTCCATATAACAATTGATGTAATGGTATAAATATATATATGGCCTGACTCCCCCCTCTGGCCCAATATAAGCGATATATATATGTATATGTGTATGTATGGATTTGTAGCAGTAAAGGAGCACTCACTCATATTCTGCAGCTTCTGGGGTGCTTGATCCATACATATATTATCACTTGTCACCATATATATAACAAGATACTGAGCTGCTGTTCGTTCCTGAGAGAGAGCTTCTCTTTCTATATGTATTTGTAAAAATAATATAGATATATATATATATATATATATAAATATATTTACATCTATATGCTGTCTGTATAGATATATTTACATCTATATACTCTATGTATAGATATATTTACATCTATATACTCTATGTATAGATATATTTACATCTATATACTCTATGTATAGATATATTTACATCTATATACTGTATGTATAGATATATTTACATCTATATACTGTATGTATAGATATATTTACATCTATTTACTCTATGTATAGATATATTTACATCTATATACTCTATGTATAGATATATTTACATCTATATACTGTATGTATAGATATATTTACATCTATATACTGTATGTATAGATATATTTACATCTATATACTGTATGTATAGATATATTTACATCTATATACTGTATGTATAGATATATTTACATCTATATACTGTATGTATAGATATATTTACATCTATATACTGTATGTATAGATATATTTACATCTATATAGGGCGGGCTAGGCGTGATCATTTTCCAGTCAATACAATTTCTAATAGTGGTTCACTAGTTTTATAAAGAGGGGGAAACAACAGATCTCTGACATTTGTAATGGTTATATACCGCTGATCTATTTATATATTTTTTGGTTTTGGATAACAGATTTTTTTAATGATTGAAAAAAGTGAAAATGGCTTTAAAACATGTTTAATTAAACTCTCATTAAGAGTTTGCTCTTAATGTAACCCCCCCACAAAACAAAACACCCTTTAAAAGGTACTTATTTATATATATAAATATTTGTATATGTATAAAATATACTGTTTAAAGGGACATGAAACCCCCAACATTTCTTTCATTATTTAGGTAGAACATACAGTTTTAAATGACTTTCCAATTTATTTCTATTATCAAATTTGCTTCATTCTCTTGGTATCATTTGTTGAAGGAGCAGCAATGAACAACTGGTTTCTAACTGAACACATGGGTAAGCCAATGACAATCGGTATATATATGCAACCTCCAATCAGCAGCTAGAACCTAGGTTATTTGCTGCTCCTAAGTTTCCTAGATAAACCTTTCAGCAAAGAATAGCAAGAGAAGGAAACAAATTAAATAGTAGAAGTAAATTGTAAAGTTGTTTAAAATTGCATGTTCTTTCTTACTCATGGATGAAAAATGTTGTGTTTTAGGTCCCTTTAATTTCTGAACTGCCAGAGAGGGCTATCCATCTGCTTCATACAGCCACCTAGCAGTCAATGGGTTAAACAGTTTGTTTTACAGGACTAAACAAAAGACAGCACAAACTATATGATGGCTGATATCTCACATAAGCAGAGCTGCTGGGTAGAGGGCAGTTTCACCTCTTCTGTCCATGAAAAAGGCTGTTGAAAAGAAAATAAGCAGACCTTCACTCACGGTCTTCTCTAGGCAGATGCCCCCACAAGGCCAGGAACCTGTGAAGTGTAACAGCCTGTTATTAAAAGGTCTCTAACAGGGAGAGAGCAAAATCTGCTTTTTAATCCCATGTGTGGAGCGTTTGAAATCATGGGGGATTTGTATTCCTCATGTGCCCTGCATAACAGTAACATTGGGCACTGCAGGAGCCTTCAAAAAACAGTTGTCTGCTAAACAGTTTTTTTCTACAAATTCTACAGGACAGCTGGTGTCACCCCCTGAAGGGTGTCACCTGGGTGCGGTCTGCACCCCCTGCACCCCCTAGTGTCGCCACTGACCGTGCTAACTCTCTCTCCCCTTAGATTTGTTTGGGGAGTACTAAAGAAAGCCTTTTAATTTAATCGATTACAAACTAACCCAAAACTGTGCTAGATCAACTACGCTAGAGCCAAAGGTTTCTTAGGAATACTTAAAATTCCTATGTTCTTCACATAGAAGAAATTATTCTTTTAAATTATTAAAAATAATATTGCGTGTTTCAAGGTATTTGACTGGGAAGAGCTCAAAAGTGTACACAGTATATATTTCTATTAACATCTATAATTGTGTATATATGTGTAAATATTGATTTTTGTGTGCACATACATATACATGTAAACACATACAGTAAATACATATGTATACACATATATAAACATATAAAGACATGCATATATACACACATACACATATTTATATATATATATATATATATATATATATATATATATATATATATATATATATATATATTAGCCCTTTCCAGTACAACACCTTGACATATACCATATCCATTTTCAACCCTTTTAAAACCTTTTTTTATCAATATAAATGTTATATTTCTATAAAAAATGTGTATGTATAAGTATAATATTTTTTTTAAATATGATTAACATGTGTTTTGTAAAACTTTTTTTTCAACCCTTACACTTTACGTCAGGTCTTAGGTTGCACTAATTCTTCTAGTGCTATCTGGGCTCTCACTTGTACACAACCCATAACTTTCAACTTGTAATATCAGTGCTATTTAATGCGGTCACAATATCCATTGAAAGTAATGGTTGCACTAGAGTGATGTTGGCCACGCTAAACCTTTTCTGGTAACTCTAATTTACCATGGACTTATAATATCAAGTTGTGAGCTAATTTTACTGCACTCCAGCGATTCTGCTTATTGCATCACACGCTAGCATTAGTGTGCCCCTTGTAATCTTGGCCTATGTGTTTAATGTTTTTGAGAGGGTTAAAGAGGCAATTACAGCCTTACAAGTGAGCTCCGGTAACAGAGAGCAGATATGGCTGTAAACCAAACAGTATCATAGAATGCCTCCATAAGACTACTGTTAATATGTCTATGCAAGTAACCCAATATTTCAATTGTATAATAGGAAGGACTTAAGTATTTTTCTTGTCTAACTTGTATTCATTATGAAATGAAAGCAGTGTATGCCATCTGTGAAACTGGAGAAGACAAGTTAAACAGCCACAATACAAATAAATAAGCATAAATGTATGAAGTGTATGAAACTCAACTTCAAAAAGTTTCAAAACAAAAATGTGGAAATTGTCTCTCAATAGAAGAATACACTGCATGACACTTAACAAATGACTTTGCAGTTTTTGATTTTATTATGACCTTGGTCCATTGATATGTGTTAACAAATGAAGTCTTCATGTAAATTATCTTTAATAATTTCAACCGTGCATTGTTCTATATTCTCTTTTCATGTGATTTTTTTAAAATTAGTTTTAGATAAATTTACTTTTTGGATTTTCTATTTTTTTTAAATATTTCAATATTATAATTAGAGGGATAGACTTGCACGATTCAGATAGAGCATGTCATTTTAAGACACTTTTAAATTCACTTCTATTTTCAAATGTGCTTTGTTCTGGTATCCCTTGTTGAAAATGAATACGCGCATATATTACTATAGTTGGAGCTAGCTACTGATAGTGCAATGCTGTTCCTCCAGCAAAGGATATCAAGAAAATTAAGCAAATTTGATAATAGAAGTAAATTGGAAAGTTGTTTAAAATTGTATGTTCTATACAAATTTTGGGGTTTCTGTACCTTTAAGACAACATTTTGAAGCTTTTTTCTTTGGATCGAACACTCATTTTTTTTCTACCAAATAAAACCCTGTAAATGTCAGCAAGTCATTGAGTTATTAAAATGTAAAAAAGCAGATATTTTTGGCTAAAATAAAATTGAGTAAAGCCAAAACTGCTGAATGGATTTCTCTGGATGTTGACATGGACATATTTTCCAGTGTGCTTTCTAGATATATTTACATACGAAGAGAGAAGCGCTCTACCAGGAACAAACAACATAAAATCCAAAGTGAGTAAAGCACAGAGGATAGGGTGCACGTAAGGCCAAGGGCACTGCCACAGCCCTCCAACAACAGAAACAGCAAACAAGGTCTCCAGCACTCCAGTTAAAAGGCAATTTTATTTAATGACAGCAACGTTTCGGGGTCACAGCCCCTTATTCATGCTTGATAAACATTGACAACACATAGTGGCTTTTAAATACCCTCTGCAAGGCACCAAAATGCACCTTTGGTGGAGTTTTAGCTCCCTCTTGTGGTTACAAAAAATATTGCACAAAGCCTATATACAATAATATTATTCTCAATATAAGAAACCCTTAACCATTCTAAAAACAATTCATATATTAAGTAGATGAATCAGCAGCTAAGAATAACAATTTATTACTTTATGAATATTAGTAAAATTACACAGTTAATCATGATGTTACATTTATTAAAATCCTCTAATATTTCAGAAAAAGCAGGACAAGTCATAGTCCTTATTTAACCCTCTGGGTTGTAATGTGGCCAACTGGTGTATCCACCACATTTCCCTCTGTTTAAGTAAACGCTCCCTGTCTAACCCACTTCTATTGGGTTCAACATGGTCAATGATTTGCCATCTCATTTGGCTGATGTTATGGCCCTTATCCAAAAAATGACATGAGACCGGTGCCTCTTTATTTTTACATCTAATGTTAGATCTATGTTGGCTCATCCGGTCACGGGCTTTGCGTGTAGTTTCCCCTATATATACTAAAGAACAGGGGCATTTAATTAAATAAACTACATGAGTTGTGTCACATGTAAAGAAGCCTTTAATTGTGTATTTCCTACCACTGTGTGGGTGATGGAAATTTTCGCCTCTAATGATAGAGTGACAACTCATGCAGTTGCAACAAGGAAAAGTTCCTACCTTCCTTTTACCTATAAATGTTTGTTTTCTCCTCTTTAAAGAGCCTACATCCGTTCTCACTAATTGATCTCTAAGGCTTTTAACCCTTTTGTAGGCCATTAAAGGAGGTTCTCTAAACTGTACCACCCCCTTGTTGCATTCTTCCAAAATATGCCAATGTTGGCGAATCAATTTTGCAATTTTATTACTTAATGGGTTGTGTTGGTATACAAAAACCATTCTATTCCTGCTTTTGTCAGCACTTTTGACAACATTGTTATTAAGGTTCTTTATAGTGTCCTCTAATAATTTGCTAGGGTACCCCCTATGCAGGAACTTTTCTTGCATCTCTTTGAACCTAGAAACCTTCTTATCATTAGTGCTGACAATTCTGTTTACTCTGAGGAGTTGACTCCTGGGTAGAGACTCAACTAGTGTCCTTGGGTGGAAGCTATCATATTGTAAGAGGTTGTTTTTGTCTGTTTCCTTACAATGTAGGTCAAACTCTAGGAGCCTACCTGCCTTAATGACCTTGGTGTCTAGAAAAGATATTGATTCTTCACTGAAGTTAACCGTAAATTCTAGGCCCCTCATCTCTGCATTAAGTTCCCCAACAAACTGAAGAAGGGACTCAACGCTACCCCACCATACGCCAAAGATATCATCTATATAACTAAGCCAAACCGCTCCATACTGTCTGAATAGTGTGTTCTGGTAGACACAATTCTCCTCAATCTCTTTCATGAAGAGATTGGCGTATGATGGGGCAACGTTAGAGCCCATAGCTGTGCCTCTTATCTGCACATACCATTGATCTTGAAATAAAAAGTAGTTCCAGTAGAGGATAAGCCTCAAGAGTTGCTCTACAAAACTAGCCATTTTCAATACCTCAGGTTGGAGTAGTCTATCTACAAATTTCGAAATATTAGTGTACACAGACTCCACACTAGAGACTATGGGCCTCCCTGGTGGTCTATGGCTATCTTTGTGAACTTTGGGAACTGTATAGAACATTGGATTACGTGGTGTGTTTACATTTAAATAATCCATACGTTTCCCATCAATCATACCATGATTCAAAGCCCTTTGTAAAATGCTTGAAATCTCTTTCTGTATGACACTCAATGGATTCTGTTTAAGTGTCCCATAGGTATCCCTATCTCCTAATTGTGACAATGCTTCACTTATATAATAGGACCTGTTCATTATGACAGTGGCACCTCCTTTATTGGCCCCCTTAAATATGATGCCTCTATTCTGTCTAAGGCATTCTAAAGTAGTTTTTTCACCCTTGGAAAAGTTAGACAAGTTAATTGTATTATCTTTATGCCATATTTTTGAGTGATCTTTCTGTTTGTACTGTTCCTTTAAATGAGTAACCCCATTCTGTACTAAATTAATAAAGGTATTGACCCCATGTTGGTTATTATTAGGGTTAAACTTGCTTTTTTTGCTAAGGCCCAAATTATTCAATGACCATTCATTATTGCTGTTGTTAACATTAATACTACAGGGAGTGCAGAATTATTAGGCAAATGAGTATTTTGAGCACATCATCCTCTTTATGCATGTTGTCTTACTCCAAGCTGTATAGGCTCGAAAGCCTACTACCAATTAAGCATATTAGGTGATGTGCATCTCTGTAATGAGAAGGGGTGTGGTCTAATGACATCAACACCTTATATCAGGTGTGCATAATTATTAGGCAACTTCCTTTCCTTTGGCAAAATGGGTCAAAAGAAGGACTTGACAGGCTCAGAAAAGTCAAAAATAGTGAGATATCTTGCAGAGGGATGCAGCACTCTTAAAATTGCAAAGCTTCTTAAGCGTGATCATCGAACAATCAAGCGTTTCATTCAAAATAGTCAACAGGGTCGCAAGAAGCGTGTGGAAAAACCAAGGCGCAAAATAACTGCCCATGAACTGAGAAAAGTCAAGCGTGCAGCTGCCAAGATGCCACTTGCCACCAGTTTGGCCATATTTCAGAGCTGCAACATCACTGGAGTGCCCAAAAGCACAAGGTGTGCAATACTCAGAGACATGGCCAAGGTAAGAAAGGCTGAAAGACGACCACCACTGAACAAGACACACAAGCTGAAACGTCAAGACTGGGCCAAGAAATATCTCAAGACTGATTTTTCTAAGGTTTTATGGACTGATGAAATGAGAGTGAGTCTTGATGGGCCAGATGGATGGGCCCGTGGTTGGATTGGTAAAGGGCAGAGAGCTCCAGTCTGACTCAGACGCCAGCAAGGTGGAGGTGGAGTACTGGTTTGGGCTGGTATCATCAAAGATGAGCTTGTGGGGCCTTTTCGGGTTGAGGATGGAGTCAAGCTCAACTCCCAGTCCTACTGCCAGTTTCTGGAAGACACCTTCTTCAAGCAGTGGTACAGGAAGAAGTCTGCATCCTTCAAGAAAAACATGATTTTCATGCAGGACAATGCTCCATCACACGAGTCCAAGTACTCCACAGCATGGCTGGCAAGAAAGGGTATAAAAGAAGAAAATCTAATGACATGGCCTCCTTGTTCACCTGATCTGAACCCCATTGAGAACCTGTGGTCCATCATCAAATGTGAGATTTACAAGGAGGGAAAACAGTACACCTCTCTGAACAGTGTCTGGGAGGCTGTGGTTGCTGCTGCATGCAATGTTGATGGTGAACAGATCAAAACACTGACAGAATCCATGGATGGCAGGCTTTTGAGTGTCCTTGCAAAGAAAGGTGGCTATATTGGTCACTGATTTGTTTTTGTTTTGTTTTTGAATGTCAGAAATGTATATTTGTGAATGTTGAGATGTTATATTGGTTTCACTGGTAAAAATAAATAATTGAAATGGGTATATATTTGTTTTTTGTTAAGTTGCCTAATAATTATGCACAGTAATAGTCACCTGCACACACAGATATCCCCCTAAAATAGCTATAACTAAAAACAAACTAAAAACTACTTCCAAAACTATTCAGCTTTGATATTAATGAGTTTTTTGGGTTCATTGAGAACATGGTTGTTGTTCAATAATAAAATTAATCCTTAATTAATACAACTTGCCTAATAATTCTGCACTCCCTGTATTCAAGCGGTTTTCGTGCTGAAACCAAACCTTTAATTTGATATTACGAAACAGCTTTTGCAGATCCTTATCCATTTAAAAAAAATCGGTATCCCTGTATGGGCAAAAAAACCAACCCTTATTTAACACATTATATTCAGTTTGAGATAGTATATGTGTAGAGGTATTAATAACAATGTCATTTCGTACCCCAGTGGTGTCACTACTCACAGGGTTCTGTATCAGTGTCTCTTGGTTGGCTTTTTTCGTTCCGACCTCCGTATCTCTCCTGCCGTGGCCATGGTGTTTCCTGCCCGACCTGCGGTTCCAGCGCTCTCCTCGCCGCTCGATGTATCCAAAGGGGACGACTCCTGGGATGACGTGTCTTGTGCGCTTGACGTTCCCTGCGCTCCTCCTTGTCGTGGCTTACGTTGACCATGCCTGCGTCTTCCTCTGGGTCCTCTGGGTCCCCCAGTTGCCTTGGTTACTCCGCCAGCGGTATACTCTGCCTAAGCGGTAGTCCTCTTCGTCCCTTTGGAACTTCGACCGCTTGGTTTCTTTAATGGCTTTCTGTTCCTCTGATATCTTGGCGGCGATCTTATTCTCCATCTCCTCAAACTCCTCCGGCGTCATAGAGTTAAGTAGCTCTTCTTTGTGTTTATTTATAGTACTCTCCTGTAGCCCCATTTCTTCTTGCAGGGACTCCACTGTCCACACTATGAGGTCGTAGGAGCATTTATTTAAGATCGCCTCGAACTTATCACAATATTTTTTATTGTTACTCAGCAGGGTTGGGTTGGTATTCATGAAGAGGCCCCTAGGGATCCTCCTCACCCTGTAGTATTCAGCTAACGTAGTAGCGTGCAACTCCCACTTCATCAGTTTGAGTCTTAGCATTTCATATTCCTTGTATGCAGTCTCTCCAGGTGTAGATCTTAAAAAGTCTCTCTAGCCCTTCATAAGGGCTGTAATTCTAGCTGCATCCACATCATTATAGGTGAACATGATGCTCCCATCAGTTCCCTGTGTATCGTCATTGCCTGTAGACATAATTGTATCAACTTCTCAATGTGCAAGTAAACTCGGCAGTAGAAAGCACATAAAATCCAAAGTGAGTACAGCACAGAGGATAGGGTGCACGTAAGGCCAAGGGCACTGCCACAGCCCTCCAACAACAGAAACAGCAAACAAGGTCTTCAGCACTCCAGTTAAAAGGCAATTTTATTTAATGACAGCAACGTTTTGGGGTCACAGCCCCTTATTCATGCTTGATAAACATTGACAACACATAGTGGCTTTTAAATACCCTCTACAAGGCACCAAAATGCACCTTTGGTGGAGTTTTAGCTCCCTCTTGTGGTTACAAAAAATATTGCACAAAGCCTATATACAATAATATTATTC
The DNA here is from genome assembly GCF_027579735.1 of Bombina bombina. Classification (NCBI taxonomy): domain Eukaryota; kingdom Metazoa; phylum Chordata; class Amphibia; order Anura; family Bombinatoridae; genus Bombina; species Bombina bombina. The sequence goes on along the minus strand of NC_069500.1, from coordinate 1,290,321,968 downwards.
TCAATATAAAAAAACCCTTCACCATTCTAAAAACAATTTATATATTAAGTAGATGAATCAGCAGCTAAGAATAATAATTTATTACTTTATGAATATTAGTAAAATTACACAGTTAATCATGATGTTACATTTATTAAAATCCTCTAATATTTCAGAAAAAGCAGGACAAGTCATAGTCCTTATTTAACCCTCTGGGTTGTAATGTGGGCAACTGGTGTATCCACCACATTTCCCTCTGTTTAAGTAAGTGCTCCCTGTCTAACCCACTTCTATTGGGTTCAACATGGTCAATGATTTGCCATCTCATTTGGCTGATGTTATGGCCCTTATCCAAAAAATGACATGAGACCGGTGCCTCTTTATTTTTACATCTAATGTTAGATCTATGTTGGCTCATCCGGTCACGGGCTTTGCATGTAGTTTCACCTATATATACTAAAGAACAGGGGCATTTAATTAAATAAACTACATGAGTTGTGTCACATGTAAAGAAGCCTTTAAGTGTGTATTTCCTACCACTGTGTGGGTGATGGAAATTTTGGCCTCTAATGACGGAATGACAACTCATGCAGTTATAGAAAGTCAAATTTCGTGTGAGCACCTGAACAACTGCACAGTCTTTATTTTGAGAAATAGGTAACTTCTGTTCCTTTTAATGAAGACAGGAACAGAGTATGTTTGTTAAAGACTCACCCAGCTTGAGGATCCCTGCCAGGTGCCGCAGCTGAAGAGGAGACTCGCCTGTCCACAGAGAGCGTGCATTCACTTTCCGATTTACCTTAAGGCTGTGGGTATACTCCGTCAGAGTCCCTTCATGTGCCTCCGGCTTCGTCACTGCTCTCCTCCTGGGCCGTTGCTCCACTCGCGGAAACCTGCGGTAACTTGGCGTGTGACGTCACCGATTCCTTTTGCTTGCGGCTTCTGGGTCCTTTCGCTGTCAGATCAATCTCAGGTGCTGGCTTAATCAGCTTGCGGATGTAGAAGTGTCAATGTGCTTGCTCCGTTTCTTGAATACCAAATAACAAAGTGATGAGCTGCACCAAAGTACTTCTTTAAAATTATTTTATTGTGGGTCACAAAAACTTCCCCAGGGAAGTATACTGTAATGACAACAAAGAAGGGGGCTTGGTGGTGTGTGTGGATGACACCCAAAGAGCTATTGCTGATGCGTTTCAGCCGATAGGGCCGTAGTCGTAGCATGAAGCTCTTAATCTCAACTACCTTTAAATACCTAGTGCGAAATTGTGATTGGATAAAAACATTTATCCTGGGCGTTATCCAGAACACACCTAATTAGTCCAGTTTAACAAAACATTGGTTCTAAATAGAAACAATTGTTACATACTGTTTAACTAGTCACAAAAATTATAAATTATCATTGCAAACATCAAAAATCAAAAATTCTAATGAGTTAGTGTACTCAAAATATTATTATTTGTTACATTACAGAAAAAACTTTTCTTAGAACTTTGATACACTTGCTCTATTTCTGAGAACAAGGGGGAGTGAACCTTCTCAATGAGAAATAAATGTTCTTTTTAAGAAAATTCTGTATAAAATATCATAACTACTTACTTATGTTAATGATTAATTGGAACTTGCTATAGTTAGGAGGTAAGAAAGGATTGAGGCTGACATAGTGCTCTTATAATTAAAAGATCATTATCATTTGATTTTACATATATATGGGGATAACGTACCAATTTTCGGGATCATTCTGAATACACAGACCGAGAACTACTCCCAGAAGTTGATGATATCAAACTCTGAATTTAAACCTAGGGGTATTCTTGTTTTTAGTCTGTGTATCCAGAACGCTTCCCTTTTGGACAAGAGCTTGTCCCTATCTCCACCTCTAGTTTTGCAAGTTACTTTTTCAATAATGGTCCACCTTAAAGTGTCAGCTTTTTTATTATGTTTCAAATTGAAATGCTGTATCAATGGAGTAGTCAATTTTCCTGCCTTAATGTTATTTACATGTTCACGGATTCTGTCTCGTGTTTCTCTAGAAGTGAGACCTGTATATTGGACTCCACAATCTACACAAGTGAGCAAATACACCACATAAGTGGCTCTACAGTTTAGGCAGGAGTAGTGACTGAATTTCTCCCCTGTTACTGTGCTCGAGAAACCTTCTCCACTTTGGAGATAGCTGCATGCTATGCATGACATATAGCTACATCTGTACACTCCCTTAAACCTTAACCACGATTAATGGTCTGGTCTCATAGAGTGTAGCTGTGTGGGAGCTAGAATATTTCCTAAAGTTTTCCCTCTCTTGAAGGCATATCTGCATCCCTGAGTGACTATATCTTTGAGATCATCATCAGCTGACAACATACGGAAATGTTTCCGTATGATGTTACAGACCTTGTGGTATTGGTTGCTGTACCCAGTGATGAAAGAGACACCCCTTGAGATCTCATGTTTAGTTGTTTTTTCTGTTTTTAAAAACTCTGACCGATCTCTCTTCGCTATATCCATCCTAGTTAGGGACAACTCCTTTCTGTTGTATCCTCTCTGGCATAAGCGATTTTCAAGATCTAAGGCTTGTTTCTCATATTCCTCTTGTGTGGTACAGTTTCGTCTAAGACGTATGAACTGTCCTTTTGTGACTGATCTGAAAACCCTCCTGGGGTGATTGCTTCTTGCATGAAGCAATGTGTTCCCAGAAATGGGTTTTCTGTACACCTTGGTGTGTACCTTATTGCCTTTACTCATAAGAGTCACATCCAAATAGTTTAGTTGGATAGCATTGAACTCAAAAGTAAATTTGATTCCTACAGTATTGTCATTTAAGTACATAAGAAAATCTCTGGCCTCTATTTCATTGCCCTCCCAGATGATCAAAAGATCATCTATGTATCTCTTGTAATATTTTACCTTATTTATCCAAGGTCCACCACATCCATAGATGTGGGACAGCTCCCACCACCCCATAAAGAGGTTGGCATAGGAGGGGGCAAACTTGGCCCCCATAGCTGTCCCACATCTCTGGAGGTAGTGGACCCCTTCAAACAAAAAGAAATTGTGGGTCAATAGAAACTCAGTCACCCTTAAAATGTACTGGCAAAAATGTGAATCAAAAGTAGTCATTCGTTTTAAAAAGAATGATATAGCTTCCAGACCTTTGTTGTGAGGAATGGATGAGTATAATGCTGTTACATCTATAGATAACCAACTAAAGTTATCTTGCCAAGATATAGATTCAAGTTCAATCAAGAGTTGCTTAGTGTCTCTCAGATAGCTGAATAAGTTGGACACCATTGGCTGTAAAATGGAGTCCAACCACTGAGACATTGGCTCAAATAAAGAGCCAATGCCGCTAATGATTGGACGGCCCTTTACTTCTGTCAGTGACTTATGAACTTTTGGCAGGAAATTGAAGATCGGCATAACAGGGGAATCAACCATCAAGAACTTACATGTTTTATCATCGAGAAAACCTGCTTCTTTTCCATCATCAATTAAATGTGATAGCTCTCGACTGAACCTTAGTGTGGGATCACTTTGTAATTGTAAATACTGAGATGGGTCCGATAGCTGTCGTGTTGCCTCCTGAACAAAGAAGCTCCTGTCCATGACAACTACCGACCCACCCTTATCAGCTGATCTTATGACCCGATTTTTGTCCCCCTTAAGGTCTTTAAGAGCTGAGGCCTCTTCTCTATTTAGGTTCTGATGTGTAGTGGATCTAACCACATAGGCTAGTTCGGTCAAATCTTTCTCTACTCTTTTTTGAAACTGTTCCAGAATATTCCCTCTTACCTGTATGGGATAAAATTTGGAGGCACAGGAAAGTCTTGGGCCACTTGACACCATATGAGTGTCTGAAGATAATTCCATACTGGAGTTTTCAAGAATTAAATTCTCCAATGTCTCCAAATCACACACTTCCTGAAACGTCAAAGCTTCATTTGAACTAGGTTTATTTGTATCTTCAAATTTAGCAATATTCAAATCATCATTATTACTCATATTCTTTTGTGCAAAATACTTTTTAACTGTTAGGTTCCTGATCAGCTTATTCACGTCCACCAGTGTTTGAAACAGATTGAAAGTCTCGGCTGGCACAAAACTTAGGCCATAATTTAAAACTTTTGTTTCAATATGACTGAGTGGACGTGATGAGAGATTGATCACCGAACCTAACAGTACTTGGTTCTTGATCTGCCCCTCCTGGGGGGTTGTCGCTGCTGTAAGGGACCTTCTTTTAGAATCCCTTTCCCTTTTGTATCGCTTCCCCCCCTTCGAACCCTTGTGGGACTTTGGAAAAAACCTGCGCTATATCTGATCTGTCCTGTTCTCTTTGGAACCCTCTATCTCTCTCTTGTTCTAAGGCCTGATATCGGGAAGCCTCAACCTCTGTGGGTGTAATTGCTAATTGAGTTAGGGAGTTCTCTGGGTTCAGCCCTCTCCTGTACTACATTTTCTTCCTCTCCTGATGTGGAACAATCACCCGAGGACTCTGCCTCACTTTCATTGAAAGTTACTTTTTTAGACTTAAAAGCTGATTTATTTAGTTTTTTACCTGACTTCTTCCCTTTTGGAAATCTTTTTTGATCGTTCTCCCTCCTATAGTTTGTTCTTTGTTTTCTGTTCCAAATATAAATTTTGTTATTCTCATAATCACTAAGATCCCTCAGGTATTTGTCATGTTTAATTGCCATGCTTAATGCTTTAGACTCTGCTATAGTAACCTGTAAAATTTAGTCAAATTTTTTAAACTTTAACTCTTTGCTACGTATATTTAGTTCAATCTAAAAAACATCAATCTCTCTAGAAACAGTAACTAACATTTTGGATTTGAACTCAATCAACATTCCCATCAATTTTAGTGAGCAGTCTGACAAAACCCCATTCCCCCATAGGGAATTTATTAACCCTTGATCCCGAAAATTGGTACGTTATCCCCATATATATGTAAAATCAAATGATAATGATCTTTTAATTATAAGAGCACTATGTCAGCCTCAATCCTTTCTTACCTCCTAACTATAGCAAGTTCCAATTAATCATTAACATAAGTAAGTAGTTATGATATTTTATACAGAATTTTCTTAAAAAGAACATTTATTTTTCATTGAGAAGGTTCACTCCCCCTTGTTCTCAGAAATAGAGCAAGTGTATCAAAGTTCTAAGAAAAGTTTTTTCTGTAATGTAACAAATAATAATATTTTGAGTACACTAACTCATTAGAATTTTTGATTTTTGATGTTTGCAATGATAATTTATAATTTTTGTGACTAGTTAAACAGTATGTAACAATTGTTTCTATTTAGAACCGATGTTTTGTTAAACTGGACTAATTAGGTGTGTTCTGGATAACGCCCAGGATAAATGTTTTTATCCAATCACAATTTCGCACTAGGTATTTAAAGGTAGTTGAGATTAAGAGCTTCATGCTACGACTACGGCCCTATCGGCTGAAACGCGTCAGAAATAGCTCTTTGGGTGTCATCCACACACACCACCAAGCCCCCTTCTTTGTTGTCATTACAGTATACTTCCCTGGGGAAGTTTTTGTGACCCACAATAAAATAATTTTAAAGAAGTACTTTGGTGCAGCTCATCACTTTGTTATTTGGAACTCATGCAGTTGCAACAAGGAAAAGTTCCTACCTTCCTTTTACCTATAAATGTTTGTTTTGTCCTCTTTAAAGAGCCTACATCCGTTCTTACTAATTGATCTCTAAGGCTTTTAACCCTTTTGTAGGCCATTAAAGGAGGTTCTCTAAACTGTACCACCCCCTGGTTGCATTCTTCCAAAATATGCCAATGTTGGCAAATCAATTTTGCAATTTTATTACTTAATGGGTTGTGTTGGCTTACAAAAACCATTCTATTCCTGCTTTTGTCAGCACTTTTGACAACATTGTTATTAAGGTTTTTTACAGTGTCCTCTAATAATTTGCTGCTTGAGTAACAATAAAAAATATTGTGATAAGTTCGAGGCGATCTTAAATAAATGCTCCTACGACCTCATAGTGTGGACAGTGGAGTCCCTGCAAGAAGAAATGGGGCTACAGGAGAGTACTATAAATAAACACAAAGAATAGCTACTTAACTCTATGACGCCAGAGGACTTTGAGGAGATGGAGAATAATATCGCAGCCAAGATATCAGAGGAACAGAAAGCCATTAAAGAAACCAAGCGGTCGAAGTTCCAAAGGGACGAAGAGGACTACCGCTTAGGCAGAGTATACCGCTGGTGGAGTAACCAAGGCAACCGGGGGACATCAGGACCCAGAGGAAGACACAGGCATGGTCAACGTAAGCCACGTCAAAGAGGAGCGCAGGGAACGTCAAGCGCACAAGACACGTCATCCCAGGAGTCGTCCCCTTTGGATACATCGAGCGGCAAGGAGAGCGCTGGAACCGCAGGTCGGGCAGGAAACACCATGGCCACGGCAGGAGAGATATGGAGGTCGGAACGAAAAAAGCCAACCAAGAGACACTGATACAGAACCCTGTGAGTAGTGACACCACTGGGGTACGAAATGACATTGTTATTAATACCTCTACACATATACTATCTGAAAGTGAATATAATGTGTTAAATAAGGGTTGGTCTTTTTGTCCATACCGGGATACCGATTTTTTTGAAATGGATAAGGATCTGCAAAAGCTGTTTCGTAATATCAAATTAAAGGTTTGGTTTCAGCATGAAAACCGCTTGAATAGTATTAATGTTAACAACAGCAATAGTGAATGGTCATTGAATAATTTGGGCCTTAGCAAAAAAATGTAACCCTAATATTAACCAACATGGGGTCAATACCTTTATTAATTTAGTACAGAATGGGGTTACTCATTTAAAGGAACAGTACAAACAGAAAAATCACTCAAAAATATGGCATAAAGGTAATAAAATTAACTTGTCTAACTTTTCCAAGGGTGAAAAAACTACTTTAGAAGGCCTAAGACAGAATAGAGGCATCATATTTAAGGGGGCCGATAAAGGAGGCTCCACTGTCATAATGAACAGGTCCTATTATATAAGTGAAGCATTGTCACAATTAGGAGATAGTGATACCTATAGGACACTTAAACAGAATCCATTGAGTGTCATACAGAAAGAGATTTCAAGCATTTTACAAAGGGCCTTGAATCATGGTATGATTGATGGGAAACTTATGGATTATTTAAATGTAAACACACCACATAATCCAATGTTCTATACAGTTCCCAAAGTTCACAAAGATAGCCATAGACCACCAGGGAGGCCCATAGTCTCTAGTGTGGAGTCTGTGTACACTAATATTTCGAAATTTGTAGATAGACTACTCCAACCTGAGGTATTGAAAATGGCTAGTTACATTAAAGATACTATCCATTTTCTTGAAAAGACTAGAGCCCTTGAGTTCCCATGTGACAAGTACCTCCTGTTCACTATGGATGTGAAAAGCCTGTACACATCAATTAAACATGAAACAGGCATAGCAGCAGTGAAAAAAACGCTAGTGGTGAACAGGAGGTACAGTCCAGGACAAGTGGACTTTGTAGAGCAACTCTTGAGGCTTATCCTCTACTGGAACTACTTTTTATTTCAAGATCAATGATACGTGCAGATAAGAGGCACAGCTATGGGCTCTAACGTTGCCCCATCATACGCCAATCTCTTTATGAAAGAGATTGAGGAGAATTGTGTCTACCAGAACACACTATTCAGACAGTATGGAGCGGTTTGGCTCCGTTTGTTGGTGAACTTAATGCAGAGATGAGGGGCCTAAAATTTACGGTTAACTTCAGTGAAGAATCAATATCTTTTCTAGACACCAAGGTCATTAAGGCAGGTAGGCTCCTAGAGTTTGACCTATATTGTAAGGAAACAGACAAAAACAACCTCTTACAATATGATAGCTTCCACCCAAGGACACTAGTTGAGTCTCTACCCAGGAGTCAACTCCTCAGAGTAAACAGAATTGTCAGCACTAATGATAAGAAGGTTTCTAGGTTCAAAGTGATGCAAGAAAAGTTCCTGCATAGGGGGTACCCTAGCAAATTATTAGAGGACACTATAAAGAACCTTAATAACAATGTTGTCAAAAGTGCTGACAAAAGCAGGAATAGAATGGTTTTTGTAAGCCAACACAACCCATTAAGTAATAAAATTGCAAAATTGATTCGCCAACATTGGCATATTTTGGAAGAATGCAACAAGGGGGTGGTACAGTTTAGAGAACCTCCTTTAATGGCCTACAAAAGGGTTAAAAGCCTTAGAGATCAATTAGTGAGAACGGATGTAGGCTCTTTAAAGAGGAGAAAACAAACATTTATAGGTAAAAGGAAGGTAGGAGCTTTTCCTTGTTGCAACTGCATGAGTTGTCACTCTATCATTAGAGGCGAAAATTTCCATCACCCACACAGTGGTAGGAAATACACAATTAAAGGCTTCTTTACATGTGACACAACTCATGTAGTTTATTTAATTAAATGCCCCTGTTCTTTAGTATATATAGGGGAAACTACACGCAAAGCCCGTGACCGGATGAGCCAACATAGATCTAACATTAGATGTAAAAATAAAGAGGCACCGGTCTCATGTCATTTTTTGGATAAGGGCCATAACATCAGCCAAATGAGATGGCAAATCATTGACCATGTTGAACCCAATAGAAGTGGGTTAGACAGGGAGCGTTTACTTAAACAGAGGGAAATGTGGTGGATACACCAGTTGGCCACATTACAACCCAGAGGGTTAAATAAGGACTATGACTTGTCCTGCTTTTTCTGAAATATTAGAGGATTTTAATAAATGTAACATCATGATTAACTGTGTAATTTTACTAATATTCATAAAGTAATAAATTGTTATTCTTAGCTGCTGATTCATCTACTTAATATATGAATTGTTTTTAGAATGGTGAAGGTTTTTTTATATTGAGAATAATATTATTGTATATAGGCTTTGTGCAATATTTTTTGTAACCACAAGAGGGAGCTAAAACTTCACCAAAGGTGCATTTTGGCGCCTTGTAGAGGGTATTTAAAAGCCACTATGTGTTGTCAATGTTTATCAAGCATGACGTTGCTGTCATTAAATAAAATTGCCTTTTAACTGGAGTGCTGGAGACCTTGTTTGCAGGTACAAACAACAGCTCATCAGCTAGTTCTATGGCGATTTACCACTCAGGAGCAGTCTCTTTTAGACCAGTGTGCTTTTCACAGAGGAAAACTTTCTGTAGTATATCAGTCTGATCCCGCCAAGTAAGGTCAGTCCAGCCCCGAAATACCAGGCAATTCTCCTCTCAACAAGGAACATGACAACCCCAGACAATCGTTTCGGCCTCCTATGGGCCTCGTCAGTGAGGTGCAGCCACATTCCTCTAAGCACGCTGGGCAAATATATATTTAGCTCCAAAATTAAAATACTGCACTGCTTGTTTGTACACAGTGGAAACCATCGAAGAAAACACTTTTTAAATTTTGCAAATGATTGTATGCATACTTACAGACACAAGTGGCGCACTAACAGCTGTTTGCAGGCGATATTAAGTTTATCATGGCTGTTTGTGCATGTCGGAAGTAGCACGCTTATTACAAGTAAATGCGATCACTTCAGTGCAATTGAATTTAAATCGTGTTGAGATAGCGCAACCTTAGAGCTCTGGTTAAATGTTAGCTTGACTAAAAAGTGTCACAAAACACATCAAAAATACATTTAAAAGTAAAGTTACACTCATAATAACACTATCTAATGAAAAATATTTTTAAAAAAATATTGCATAGGAGCGTTAAAGGGACATTAAACACTAAATACATGCTAGATAGAATGATGCATTCAAAGAAAAGATTAGTCCATGACTAACATGTAGATGTATTTTTTAAAGTTTCATTAGTTGTTTAAAAAGTGACAAAATAAGTGTAAAGTTTTAGTGTCTATAAAACACTGGGAGCTGCCATGTTGTAACTTGTGTTACCTTCGCTGCTGTGGCCAATTAGGGTCAGTTATAAATAGGTCATTAGAGTGTGCAGCCAATGGTTGTGCTGGATTTAACAGTGTTCTGCACTTCCATTTCTAACAGGAACTGAAAAGCTCACAATTTCAGAATGGAATTACAGGCAAAGAGGACAAAATACATACAGGGAGTGCAGAATTATTAGGCAAATGAGTATTTTGACCACATCATCCTCTTTATGCATGTTTTCTTACTCCAAGCTGTATAGGCTCAAAAGCCTACTACCAATTAAGCATATTAGGTGATGTGCATCTCTGTAATGAGAAGGGGTGTGGTCTAATGACATAAACACCCTATATCAGGTGTGCATAATTATTAGGCAACTTCCTTTCCTTTGGCAAAATGGGTCAAAAGAAGGACTTGACAGGCTCAGAAAAGTAAAAAATAGTGAGATATCTTGCATAGGGATGCAGCACTCTTAAAATTGCAAAGCTTCTGAAGCGTGATCATCGAACAATCAAGCGTTTCATTTAAAATAGTCAACAGGGTCGCAAGAAGCGTGTGGAAAAACCAAGGCGCAAAATAACTGCCCATGAACTGAGAAAAGTCAAGCGTGCAGCTGCCAAGATGCCACTTGCCACCAGTTTGGCCATATTTCAGAGCTGCAACATCACTGGAGTGCCCAAAAGCACAAGGTGTGCAATACTCAGAGACATGGCCAACGTAAGAAAGGCTGAAAGACGACCATCACTGAACAAGACACACAAGCTGAAATGTCAAGACTGGGCCAAGAAATATCTCAAGACTGATTTTTCTAAGGTTTTATGGACTGATGAAATGAGAGTGAGTCTTGATGGGCCAGATGGATGGGCCCGTGGCTGGATTGGTAAAGGGCAGAGAGCTCCAGTCCGACTCAGACGCCAGCAAGGTGGAGGTGGAGTACTGGTTTGGGCTGGTATCATCAAAGATGAGCTTGTGGGGCCTTTTCGGGTTGAGGATGGAGTCAAGCTCAACTCCCAGTCCTACTGCCAGTTTCTGGAAGACACCTTCTTCAAGCAGTGGTACAGGAAGAAGTCTGCATCCTTCAAGAAAAACATGATTTTCATGCAGGACAATGCTACATCACACGCGTCCAAGTACTCCACAGCGTGGCTGGCAAGAAAGGGTATAAAAGAAGAAAATCTAATGACATGGCCTCCTTGTTCACCTGAACTGAACCCCATTGAGAACCTGTGGTGCATCATCAAATGTGAGATTTACAAGGAGGGAAAACAGTACACCTCTCTGAACAGTGTCTGGGAGGCTGTGGTTGCTGCTGCACGCAATGTTGATGGTGAACAGATCAAAACACTGACAGAATCCATGGATGGCAGGCTTTTGAGTGTCCTTGCAAAGAAAGGTGGCTATATTGGTCACTGATTTGTTTTTGTTTTGTTTTTGAATGTCAGAAATGTATATTTGTGAATGTTGAGATGTTATATTGGTTTCACTGGTAAAAATAAATAATTGAAATGGGTATATATTTGTTTTTTGTTAAGTTGCCTAATAATTATGCACAGTAATAGTCACCTGCACACACAGATATCCCCCTAAAATAGCTATAACTAAAAACAAACTAAAAACTACTTCCAAAACTATTCAGCTTTGATATTAATGAGTTTTTTGGGTTCATTGAGAACATGGTTGTTGTTCAATAATAAAATTAATCCTCAAAAATACAACTTGCCTAATAATTCTGCACTCCCTGTAATGAAAGTATATTGCAGAGTTGTTTTATTATATACAATTTATCATTTTATATTACCATCTCAAAGTGTTTAATGTCCCTTTAAGGGCTCAAAGTAATTAGGTCTCATGTGTTAGAAAAAAGGGATCTTAAAGGGTTTTAACATGCATATACATGTCTAAATATATATATATATATATATATACATGTATAAATATACAGTACAGTGCAAAAGTCTTAGGCCACCATTAGATTTGTTGTTTTTAGCAATGGTATAATGACCATATATAATTATTTCTCAGTCTCTTTATTAGAATACAACCTAGAAATACAGGATATTTCTATGCAGTATTAAAAAAAAACAGAAAAAAAAAATGCTTATATAGGCTAAAGTGGCAAGTATTTAGTTTGACCTCCCCTTACACTTGAGCAATAGCAGGAACTATACAAAAAACGTGTGTAGATACAAAAGAGAATCCCACTACAGAATGCAAGATTAGCACTCACTATCCTGACTGAAAGGCAAAATTACAATTCCTACAATCTAAAACATAACTTTTAATAAATCTAAGATAAAAGGGGGGATACAATTACATTAAAAACCTAGGATAGAGAGGTCACTGCTGAGTTACCTTAATAAATTAAGTGTTACTAATAGGCCTCTGAGGTATGATAGCCAAGGTAAATATTAAGGTAATATCATCAACCTGTATTCCAGTAATAAAGTGGGTGTCAGTTAATTATATTACTCATAGGTCCTCATAATCTATTGGAGTAGCATAGTAAAAGGTACCCCAATAGTATGAACCATTCATAATGTCAAGCGAGGGTTGATCAAAAAGGGGGGCTGCCAGAAAAGGTACTACTAATTGCTGTAGAACTGAATATTAGAATGGTGTACCCAAAAGTATTTGTAACCAGTTAATAGAATACATAGATATAGTGGATATGTAGTGCTTCAACACGTGTTTATATATGCTGATATTATATCAGCAATAATGAATGTTCCGAATATTCAGAATATCCACTTCATTATTGTACATCTGTGTAGTATTTATTCTTTGATGATGGGACTAATACATGGCTTGAAAGTGTTCAAACTGTTGAAGTTTTAATCACACTGACATGCACAATATTTTCTGTTAGGTTTAGTATCTAAGCTATATCAATCTTTAGCGAAATGTAGCTTCTATGGAGATTGTAAGTGCATCAGCGCTAATGATCGCTGATATAGTATCTCAGTCAATCTGGTAAAATTGTTAGGTTGTAGAAACTTGCTACAATCTAAGATTTCCTTAGGTAGACATATATTAGTAATAATCATATTCACACCCTACAAACTACAATATATGTAAACAATGTAATGACCAGGAATGGGATTAAGATAGTAAATCTCTTGCTACACTTGATAAAAAACAGCCATATATTTTCAAAAACTATCTGTGTGATTGCTGATCTGCAATCGGTTACTTTCGTTTGTACTGTTCTCTGTAAATATGGTATTCCTGATTAGCAATTATCTTAGCGTAGTATAACTGGTATGAAAATTGCCAATGTTTGAGCACAGTGACTGCTGCTATCTTTCTAGCGAATTACCAAGGACAGTCCGGTAGAGTTACTTAGTTAATGTATAATAAGTATATAGTAACATTCTACAGTCATAGAAATCATATAATTTATGTGTAGTAATAATGGTCTTATTCTGTCTTAGTGAACTTGAATGTGTTTTTACACAGCGTAATGACAGGAAGTTAGTACCTGAATAATTAGCTAGACCGGTTCGCTGAAGTAGCAGCTAAAGCAACATAGTGTCATACATGTAACAAAGTTACTCCCTTAATAGGCTTAAATGTTTATACATAACGTGATGACAAAGAGTCAATATCTAAATAGTTAGCCTGACCGGTTCGCTAGGATAACAGCTAAAGCAAAAGAGTATCAAACATGTAACAGAGTTTTAATGTTATCTGTTATAATGCACTACCGTGCTTATAATTGCGTGATGTATTGCAATTGTATTCATATAGCTATGATTATAGTGAGTCCTATTGCCCACTAGTTAGTATTATAAGTAACATAGTTGAACTTCTATATTGATTACGGCAACCATCCGATTGCAACACCTCCCCACCCACTTAGATGTAACGGAATTTTAAAGTATAACAACAGAAGAAAACTCTATCCTAATTTTTAAAAAAGAGCTCCCAAAAGCTCTGGGTCTAACACCTAACGCGTTTCGCCCAAATAGGGCTTTATCAAAGGTGGCGGGCCGCCCGTTCCTGGGAAATTTAAACCCGGTACTAACTGGAAGTTCTGCCTCCATGTGATTCCGATGGGCTGACATATTTGTCAATCATCGCCGTGATCAAGAGGAAGTGCGAGAATATAAGGAGGACATCGTTGAATTTTGTGATACATTTTTTAAGGTGGATTTCTGCTGTTATATTGATGAAAGCAGATAGTTGTTATTTCTTTACTATTGTATAAGCATGATGATTCAGTGGCTTTTGTGATGTTAATTGCCATAGTGTAAACATATATGATAAATGTTATGATGAATAGTGATGTCAAATCTATTGCAATTGTGCCATTTATTGCTTATGATTTGCATTCATGATTGTGATTTGCATACATGCTTGTGAAGTATCACTATCTACATACATCTGGTAATCTTTGGTGTACTATACAGTAAAAAGATAGTACCTTACCAGATGAATACTCATCAGTTTACGTCTTGTTGATATCCATATTCCTACTGTAAACAGAGAAGGTTTATGATATTTATATTATTTATAATGTTTATTCTCAATTAGTTGTGTAACTCTATCTATAACGTTGTTTCTTCTTCTTTCTTCACCAAATTGAATAAACACTTCATTTAATGGGTGTATCATGTGTGTTGTATATTATCTTATCTAGACCTCCAATTTACATATCTACATATTACCCTCAGATTATTAATTTTACATACATTTAGGCTAGGTCATGTATATAGTCATATGGAATTGTTAAATTGTTAATCATTTTTTATATTTATAACTTAAGTCTCTATTCTAAGAGGATATATTGTACAGTAAAAATAATGCTAAGATGAAATGTTAAATGTTTTAACTAGGTATCCTCATCATTAGGTATTGCATACTTAGACTATATTGAAATATATAATGTTAAGTTGTGTTACATGCACCTGACTTCTATACCTATCTAAGAGTTGCTGACTGGAAGCCAAAAGTTAAGTTCATTATGTGTGCTGATACAAAGAAGAAGAAAAGAATTGAAGTAACAAAAGGAGAAGAAGAAAGAGGAAGGGAGGAAAAAAGAAAGGGGAGAGAAAAAACAACCGTGTACCAATAATAAGTGAAATACTAATGAAATTTGTGTACAAACATATCAAATCTGTGAAACAAACTCCCACGAATAAATAATATGGAGTTATTAGAATAATTAAATAATCTGATTGTGTGATTACCGACAAGTGAGCAGCAAGCTCGTTGGATCTATATGAATCATGAAATTAAAGTTGTGACTAAAATATATTTTATAAAAGTTTTTTATATTATTATTAATAATATAGTGATATGTGTATATCTTAAAAGTGCTCAAGATTGTAAGTGTTACAAAAATAAAAAATTATAATAAAATGATAAAACAGTATATCAATTGTCTTGTGCGGTGCTCGTGAATGTGTGTAATGCTTATCCAATCAGCATATTCAAATATGGTTCTCACTGATCTCTATTCGAATTTGTTATTCTAGTTTTTAAATTATTATAAAATCTCAAATGTATTTTCCAATGAATGTGCTTGATTTCATTCTTGACCTGAGGTATTAATTCATATACTCTAATTATATTCGTCTTTATCCTGAATGTGTTCTCTGAACTTCAGTTCCTATTTGAGTCTTCAACATAATGAAAATTCCATTATTGCAATTTGTTAGGTACTCTAGCCTAAATTAATAGTTCTTATTTTTATAAAAATACATAGTAGTTGTTTTGCTCATTCATGCCTGATGGATATATTGAATTGAGTAAATATATCCATCTGCTTTCTATCCTTAATAAAGCAGTTTCCAAATCTCCTCCTCTGATTCCCATACTCACTTTTTCTATTACCCAACAGAGAATATCTTCTTGTTTTGAATTGTGGAATTCCAGAAGATGTGCAGCTACACTGGTGATGGATTTCCCATACAATTTATCTTTCGCTGCATTTTTAATATTTCTTAGGTGTTCCATCAATCTAGTTCTCAGTTTTCTCGTTGTCATCCCAACGTTATATTTATCGCAAGTACATCATAGTACATAGATAACACCTTCAGTTTGACAGTTAATATATCAACGAATTTTGTGGATTTTGCCAAATTGATCCACTATATCCGGTGTCTTCTTGATGTATTTACAGGTACTGCAATTCCCACATTTATACGACCCTGGGTTAAATGAGGTTCTTGTCTTCTTATGTTGAAAGTGACTACTGGACAGAAGATCTTTCAGATTTTTTTGTCCGTCTGTAACTTATTGCGGGTTTATCACCTAAGCATTTCTTCAGAGTAGGGTCCGTCATTAAGATTTCCCAGTGCTTGGATATTATTTGTACCACTTCAGGGGTATGTGAATTGTAGGTGAGAATTAATCTAGGTTTATTATCACCTATTTTTGTCTTTTTGTATAAAAGATCTTGTCTGCTGGTTTTCTGAGCTCTAATTCTTGCTCTTTTTACGTTTCTCCTACTGTAGCCTCTTTCTATTAGGCGTGAAGTTAGTTGTTTGGCTTGCTTTTGAAATGCACTCTCTTCGGAGCAGTTCCTCCTCATGCGTAAAAACTCACCTGTCGGTAGTCCCCGAATGGTACCTGGTGCGTGAGCGCTGGTACTGTATAGAAGGCTATTCGTCGCTGTTTCTTTTCTATATAAATCTATTTGGATATTGCCCTCATGATCTTTCTAAATTCTTAGGTCCAGAAAATTTATTTCACTTTGGCTAGCCTTGTATGTTAACTTAGGCCTAGATTTAGAGTTTGGCGTTAGCCGTCAAAACCAGTGTTAGAGGCTCCTAACGCTTGTTTTTTACGGACTCCGGTATTTAGAGTTCAGTTACCGACACTCAAAAATCACCCAACGCACAAATCTCTACCGACAGCTCAAACCCAGTAGTTAACATATATCGACAAAATAAACATCCACGAATCACAAAACAAATATTACACAAAGTACACTTACACTCATACAAACACTACACTATATTTATTTTTCAGATTTAATAATTTTTAATCAAAATACAAAGGATCAAAGTTGCGAGATCTCAGGTGTTAGAAAAAAAACAACACAAATCCATTTTGCCATTGACTTACATTGACACACGGGAAAAGACCCTCATATACCTACATCTAACTAATAAGATTATCACAAACATACACTCATCGATGCATACAAACAATATAAACCACATTACATACACCAACAAGTTATTTATTACAAAATGAACACGATTTAGCTACTTTTTCACACAAGCTCATGACGTCACTCACTTTACGAGGAAAACCAGTCTTTGAAAAAAAAATTTACCAAAATTTAGAGCCTCCATTGACTTCTATGGGGAAGACGTGCTCGTGCACGCGAAACACAGATTTCCCTAACGCACGCAAATAGCGTAGACCTAAAAACTCCAAATACCAGCGCTAGAAATAGGAAAAAAATACATGCTTTTCTGCGTTAGACCCAGCTATGATAAATAGATCAAGAAATGACTATTTCCCTATGGTGGACTTATGGATTGTACTTATTGAATATTCACAACAGCATTAAATTGTTTCATACTTTTACATTACATCAACTACAAATCAACATCACTAGTAACAAACTTTTTTATCCAAAAAATCACATTTAAACGGACACAAAAATAATTAAAACATTTCAGGATTCACAAACAGTACACAATGGGAAACACCTCTCATTTACCTTTATTATTGCATTTCATTTATTCAACTCATATGCTTGCAGCAACTGCATATCTACATAGGCTTAACACATGATCAGTCATGGATGCACATACATTACTTTTACCATACACTCATACATGTGCATTCAAATGATGGGGGAAAAACACATTACATTCTCTCTAGGAATCACAAAACAGAACATATGGATTTTAATGTACTTTTAACATCATGATTCCATCACCAGAAACCATTAGGAATTACGTACAAGAAGAACATCATTACACCAGATTACAGATGTCACTTTATGGGAAGGAACAACAATGCCAGACCGCTATATAGAAGTCAGCATATGTGGGACACAATCACAATATATACGTATATGTACATAACACGCATCACCCATCACGCAACCACAAAGCACACATTTATATTTTATTCAGCACACAATAACAATGTAGCACAATACAACAACACAATGAGGATTTCAGAACTACATAGGCAGGTTAATAATATGATTACGTCATTAGAAGATTCAACCATACACATTACAGATTCACGACTGTACCGCCCCTTTCGGAACTTTAACACTCAATACTACAATACAACATATACGTAAATAACAGTTTGCAACGGCATTATTAGGGCGATTTGAATGGGACAATTAATAAATATTGTCAGATCGCAAATCACTTATATATATAATACTACAGATGACAGCCGGAAGTTATTCAGTATTAGTGCCATTTGAATGGGACGCATACAATATTGACAGCTCGGCAATCACTTATATATACAATACTACAGATGGCAGACGGGAAGTTCTGAATTATTATTGCGATTTGAAAGGGACGCATACAATATTGACAGCTTGGCAATCACTTATATACACAATACTACAGATGACAGCCGGAAGTTATTCAGTATTATTGAGATTTGAATGGGACGCATACAATATTGACAGCTTGGAAATCACTTATATATACAATACTACAGATGACAGCCGGAAGTTATTCAGTATTATTGAGATTTGAAAGGGACGCATACAATATTGACAGCTCGGCAATCACTTATATATACAATACTACAGATGGCAGACGGGAAGTTCTGAATTCTTATTGCGATTTTAAAGGGAAGCATACAATATTGACTGCTCAGCAATCACTTATATATACAATACTACAGATGGCAGACGGGAAGTTCTGAATTATTATTGCGATTTGAAAGGGACGCATACAATATTGACAGCTCGGCAATCACTTATATATACAATACTACAGATGACAGCCGGAAGTTCTTCAGTATTAGTGCCATTTTAATGGGACGCATACAATATTGACAGCTCGGCAATCACTTATATATACAATACTACAGATGACAGCCGGAAGTTATTCAGTATTATTGAGATTTGAATGGGACGCATACAATATTGACTGATCGGCAATCACTTATATATACAATACTACAGATTGCAGACGGGAAGTTAGGAATTATTATTGCGATTTTAAAGGGACGCATACAATATTGACAGCTCGGCAATCACTTATATATACAATACTACAGATGGCAGATGTTACTTTATCGTTTACAAACAATGTTGCAGCAACATTGATCGATCACATTCGATGCACATTATACACAACTATGCACTTTCATTCATGTTAGCCTGGACGTGTGCTTGTTACTATAAGATCGCGTTTAATAAATATTGATTACGCATATGATCAAACATTACAAACATGCACTGTATGTGTGATATTTGACACTTTCACATTGAGATTCATTGTGGGAAAACAATTTCAGCAAACAACAAAAAAACGCCCACTGTGAAAGCATTCGCGCCGCTCACATACAAACAAGTGAATACAATTAGCAATCATTACAAACTCACTACCATTGGACTAATTGTACTATAAATCCCACAAACAACATGGCCAATGCCTCACTTGTGATCCACATCAGATCAAGTGCATACCTTGTTACGCTGTTTTGAAAGATGGATGACGATGACATGGTAGACACTGCTGGTGCTGCTATTGGCGAACTAGCTGTTGATCGAATCAGGCAGCCTCGGCGGCTCAGACTGAGATGAAGGGGTCGTCTGGTTCGAGGTCCTCGTGTCTACAGGGTGAGACCCACCTTGGAAAACATGAGCGACTTTGAGGTTTATGATAAGTATCGGCTCAATCGCGAACAGCTAATTGGCCTTTACGATCTTCTTAAACCTCATTTGGAGCCACGTATAAGAATAAGGACTGCTGTTCCCGCCATGAGTAAGATGCTAAGTTGTCTATACGTCCTGGCCTCCGGGAGTTTTCAATCTGGAGAAATGTACATGCATGGCCTGGCTCAAGGTACATTCTCTGTGGTGTTTGATAACTTTCTGGATGCCATGGTACGTATCAGTAAGCAATACATAGGATTCCAACAGAATGATGGTGATTGGAGGCACCTGAAGCGGGAATTCTTTGATATTGCTGAATTGCCCAATGTCTTGGGAGCCATAGATTGTACCCACATTGCGCTGCGTGCTCCAATTGATGACTTGCCCTTCAGAAATCGCAAACATTTTCATAGCCTCAACGTGCAGTATGTTTGTGACGCACAGATGAGGATTATGCATGTGTGTGCGAATTTTGGAGGAGCTTGTCATGATGCCCGCATCCTCACTCAGTCGTCCCTGTGGAGACCGTTTGAGGAAAGACAAATGCCCCCTGGTTATCTCGTTGGTGAGTATTTGTGCACAACATGGTTAATTAGTTTGACAATTGCCATTGTAGTTTTAAAATGTTAGCGTAATGTTCAGCTATTAGATGCAATTTAACCATGTATTTTTTTTTCCGCAAACGTCTAGTTTTAGTTCAATGCAGATATGTAGCATGTCTTACCTTAAATGCTCTGATAGAGAAACCATTTCGTTTCCATTTTACACAAGGTCTGGTTTAGGAGAAATACGCATATGTAGCATGTCTTAGCTGAAATGGGAAGATATTAGCTAATGCAATTTAACCATGTCATTGTCTCTTTCCGCTAATGTCTAGTTTTAGTTCAATGCAGATATGTAGCATGCCTTACCTTAAATGCTCAGATAGAGAATGCAATGTAACCATTTCGTTTCCATTTTACACAAGGTCTGGTTTAGGAGAAATATGCATATGTAGCATGTCTTAGCTGAAATGGGAAGATATTAGCTAATGCAATTTAACCATGTCATTGTCTCTTTCCGCTAATGTCTAGTTTTAGTTCAATGCAGATATGTAGCATGTCTTACCTTAAATGCTCATATAGAGAATGCAATGTAACCATTTTGTTTCCATTTTACACAAGGTCTGGTTTAGGAGAAATACGCATATGTAGCATGTCTTAGCTGAAATGGGAAGATAGAGAATAATATTGAACTAGATTATTATTTTAAAAAATAAACATTTGTTAGTGGATTATCATGTACAAAAAGTTTTATTGGACTCAACATACTATTTTGAGGATTCAGTTTGAATTATGTTCTGTTCATAATTTATAGGTGATTCTGGGTACATGAGCCGGCCTTGGCTTCTTACCCCCTTGCGTAGCCCGACTGATGTGTCTGAGGAGCGCTACTATAGGGCTCATAAGAGAACCAGGGCGGTGGTTGAACGGATGTTCGGGCTCCTGAAGATGAGGTTCAGGTGCCTGGACAGGTCGGGAGGAGCCCTCCAGTACAACCCAAAGAAGGTGGCTAAGATCGTTATAGCCTGTAGTGTCCTGCATAATATTGCACAGCGGGCTGGGATGCTGCAGGGCGTCCAGGCGCAACGAAACCTCCTCAGAGATGAGGAGGATGATCCTGTTCTAGAGGGGCCATTCCGGGATGAGGGGCTCGATGTCAGAGCAGACATCATCAACCGCCACTTTAGACGGTAAATAATAGAAGTTAGACTGGAGTATTGTCAATAGATGTGAACTCTAGGGAAATGACAAGTAGAGAATTGTGCAAACATGTTAGGATTGTTCATCAAATGCTAAAAATGTGTTTCATTTATTAATATAGGTGATGCTCTGGGCATTGGGTCCTGTAGCGAGTCTTTGCCACCTGGTTTTTAAAGAGGATATCAGCTGGTAAGTATAAATGTATGGACTGTTGCTGGCATGAATTGTACACAAATACATCATATGGCATACATTTTCTAAACTAGTATTTAGTTTACACATTGCTTAAAATGTAAATACTCAGAAAGGGATCCTCTAGCATAACTATCCTCTAGCATGACTATGGTTCAATGTCACACATTAGAGGTTCGTTCTGCTCAATATGACTCATCTTCACACTTGATAGAACATAACACAAGATGCTACACACGCTTAGTAAGCTAGTGACAGAAATTGATTCAGAAATGGGGGTTGGGAGAGGGCTACAGAACTGAGTAGCTGAGTAGTTTTCTTTAAAAAAATTATGCCATTAGGGAGATGACTTCATGTAAAGACTGAAAGGGAAGAATTCGAAGAATGACAGTGAAGAATTCCCAGACTGACAGTGGAAAAAGACAAGATTGAAATTGAAGAATACCAATGGGATCATGTCTGGCATTATCTTTCAAATCTGCTGACCTTGAAAACCATACAAAGACATGTTCACATGGTAAGTGCCAACTATTTGATAGAATAAGGCTGTGGAGGTATCCGATTGGAGACACTTAGATTATTTTCTAATTTTTAGATGGTATTTCACAGTCCTCTATTTTTGAAATGATGAATAAGACACCTATTGAAGATCAACTGTTTACCCCTGAATTGACTTTCAAAGACCATGCATTATCCAGGTTGGTTTACCAATGCATGCTAGTTAAGAATCACAGCAAGAATGTTGAATCTTAGTATCTTACATACATTAGTCATAATTAGATATTTAGGGATCACAATCAGACACTTAGATTCTTTTCTAATTTTTAGATGGTATTTCACAGTCCTCTATTTTTGAAATGATGAATAAGACACCTATTGAAGATCAACTGTTTACCCCTGAATTGACTTTCAAAGACCATGCATTATCCAGTTTGGTTTACCAATGCATGCTAGTTAAGAATCACAGCAAGAATGTTGAATCTTAGTAGCTTACATACATTAGTCATAATTAGATATTTAGGGATCACAATCAGACACTTAGATTATTTTCTAATTTTTAGATGTTATTTCACAGTCCTCTATTTTTGAAATGATGAATAAGACACCCATTGAAGATCAACTGTTTACCCCTGAATTGACTTTCAAAGACCATGCATTATCCAGGTTGGTTTACCAATGCATGCTAGTTAAGAATCACAGCAAGAATGTTGAATCTTAGTAGCTTACATACATTAGTCATAATTAGATATTTAGGGATCACAATCAGACACTTAGATTATTTTCTAATTTTTAGATGGTATTTCACAGTCCTCTATTTTTGAAATGATGAATAAGACACCTATTGAAGATCAACTGTTTACCCCTGAATTGACTTTCAAAGACCATGCATTATCCAGGTTGGTTTACCAATGCATGCTAGTTAAGAATCACAGCAAGAATGTTGAATATTATTAGCTTACATACATTAGTCATACTTAGTTCATAGAAACATAGAAACATAGATATTGACGGCAGATAAGAGCCATAGGCCCAGCAAGTCTGCCCGACCTTACCTAACAGTATAAACTTATCTAGTTCGTAGGATAGCCCTATGCTTGTCCCATGCATTTTTAAAGTCCCCCACAGTGTTTGTTGCTACTACCTCTTGAGGAAGTTTATTCCATAAATCAATCACTCTTTCTGTAAAGAAGTGCTTCCTCAAATTACTTCTGAATCTACTACCCTTTAGCTTGAGCTCATGACCCCTTGTTCTTGAATTTTCCATTTTATGTAAAATACCCACAGCCTCAGTTTTACTAAACCCTTTAATGTACTTGAAAGTTGCTATCATATCACCTCTTTCCCTTCTCTCCTCTAAGCTATACATATTTAGGTCATTGAGCCTATCCTGGTAAGTTTTATTTTTTAGACCATGTACCATTTTGGTAGCCCTCCTTTGCACAGATTCAAGTTTGTTAATATCCTTCTGAAGATATGGTCTCCAGAACTGCACACAATACTCAAGATGAGGCCTAACTAATGATCTATAAAGTGGCATAAGAACCTTACTATTTCTGCTGCAAATACCTCTACCAATACATCCAAGCATTCTGCTAGCCTTACTCGCTGCATTACTACATTGTTTACTAAGTTTTAAATCATCTGAAATAATAATTCCCAAGTCCTGTTCCTCGTCTGTAACAGTCAGTAAAGTGTCATTGAGTCTGTAATTAACATTTGGATTTTTCTTCCCTAAATGCATTATTTTACACTTTGCTGTGTTAAACTTTAGATCCCAGTTGTTTGTCCAATCCTCCAATTGTTGTATATCACTTCTCATTTTGTCTACCCCCACTGGAACATCCACTCTGTTGCAAATTTTTGTATCATCTGCAAAGAGACATACTTTCCCCTGTAGCCCTTTGCTGATATCGCAGATAAATATGTTAAACAAAACAGGCCCCAGAACTGACCCCTGAGGAACACCACTAGTAACAGCCCCCTCTGCTGAATGAACTCCATTTACTAAGACACTTTGTTTTCTGTCCTTAAGCCAGCATTCCACCCAGTTCACAATTTTTGAATCTAGACCAAGGAGATATAGTTTGTGAATAAGTTTATTGTGTGGGACGGTGTCAAATGCTTTGCTGAAATCTAGATATGCTACATCAACTGCTCCTCCCTTGTCTAATACTTTTGTTACATAATCAAAGAAGTCAATTAGATTAGTCTGACATGATCTCCCTGAAGTAAAACCATGCTGATTTTGGTCCTCTAAATTGTTTGTCTTTACGTAAGTCATAATTCTTTCTTTTAAGAGGCTTTCCATTAATTTCCCTACTAATGAAGTTAAACTAACTGGCCTGTAGTTGCCAGATTCTTCTCTACTGCCCTTTTTATGAAGGGGTATTACATTTGCTATTCTCCAATCATCTGGGACAGCTCCTGTTAATAGTGACTGATTAAACAGATCAGTTAATGGGACAGTTAGCACTGATCGAAGTTCTTTTAAAACCCTTGGATGAATATTATCAGGACCCACTGCCTTTGTAACATTTATTTTTGATAATGCTAACAAAACCTCATCCTCTGTAAAAAGATTACTGTTAAGCTTGTTTCTATTTTGCGTAGCATCCCTTAATGTAGACATTGTATCTTCACAATCTTTAGTGAAAACAGAACAGAAGTAATCATTGAGACAGTCTGCAATCTGCTTATCTCCTTCTATTATTCTACCATCAACTGATTTCAATTTTACTATTCCTACCTTATTTTTTCTTCTTTCACTGATATATCTAAAGAATGTTTTGTCCCCATGTTTTACTGACTGTGCTATCTTCTCTTCTGCATGAGCTTTAACTTTCCTAATTAACTGCTTAGTCTTTTTTTGTTGGAGTCTCCATATTTTCATATCATCATCTGCTTGTGTGTGTCTGTAATTTTTATAAGCTATCTTTTTTGTCTTTACAGCATGTGCTACTTCTTTGGAAAACCAAATTGGTTTCCGCTTTCTTTTACTTTTACAGACATGTCTAATACAGTGTGCGGTTGCATCTAAAATGGCACCTTTCACAAATTCCCACTGTTCTTGAACCCCTGTAATAAGAGTTTTCCCCTTTAAATAGTTCTTTAGGTATTCTCCCATTAATGAAAAATCTGCCGTCCTAAAGTCTAAAACTTTTGTTTTAGTCTGGGTGGACAGTTCCTGAACATGAATACTAAACCAAACAGATTGATGACCACTGGATCCTAAGTTCTCACCTACAGACACATCTGAAACTGTATCACTGTTTGTAAGTATTAGATCTAATATAGCTTCCTTACGAGTTGGTTCCTTGACTAATTGTTCAAGTGATTCCCCTAGCAGGGATTCAAGAATATACCTGCTTCTAGCCGATCTAGCAGAAGGAATCTTCCAGTCTATATCTGGCAAATTAAAGTCCCCCAGTACTATAACCTTACCCTTCATGGTCATTTTGGTTATTTCATCTAATAACAGATTGTCCAGATATTTAGGGATCACAATCAGAAAAAGGAATACATATTATAGTTGATATAGAGGTATTTGAATGGACATGAAATATTACATTTATGTTCAGCATACATATATATTTATTATTGAAATGTGATATACATTATTATGTATAATTAGAAAATCTGATATTTAAATTAAATTTTTATTACACAATATAATGGTGTATGGTTTGTTTGGTTTTTAATACAAAAATTCAATTGATAAATATCTTTATAAAATTATGCACAAAGTTAGAGCATAGACACAAGATGATTGTAAATGTATTTTATGAATATTTTAAAACGTGTGTATTAACTTATTAAAAAATTTTTTTTTCATTTCAGATTGTCATCTGATGACTTCCCGGATTTTTTTTTTGTTTGTTTTTGTTAAAAAATTAAATTATTTTTAAATGGTAATAATCAACATTTGATTATTAAATACCCTCTTTTGAACAGATTATAATAAATATCCATATAATCTGTCAATAAAAAACAATTTGACTCCCATGACTGGTAGTTGTCTATTTGACAAGCACATGCATAAGATCAAATTAGGCATTAATTTTAGCAAATCCACTGATTCAGAGAATATTAAATTAAACTATCTTTTTTAAAATAATTGGGGAGTGAGATCCATCGATGCTTTTCTGAAATTCTTCGATGTTAAAATAATTTCGGATATGTAGTCAGAATTTGACAAAAATGTTTTTGGTTTCACTTTTAAGAAGGGAAGTGGTTCACTTACATTAAAGTGACAGTGTTGTTGAATGTAAAATTAATTTTATAAGATCTTGTATCTTCCTTAGGTATCTAAAAACATTATTTAATTAAATTTATAAATATTTAAATTAAAAAATGGTAGGTCATTTAACTTCATATTTTGCACAAGCTAGTTATTGGATGCCATGTTAATAGATTTTATTTTCTAGTGGAGTCATTTAAAGGGACATTTAACTATAGTTATTAATATTATGTATTTATTAAAATCTTACCTCTTGGGTTAGACATCACATATCTATATATAATTTTCATTCCCCTTTAGTTTCTTTCAACAATGTTAAATCAACATTCCGAATGTTTTGGTCCTTAAAGGGACATTCACAAAGTATATTGTGTCTTGAATTTTAAAAAATCATTAAATAATTTAAACATATTTATAAAGTACTATAGAATTACATTCAGTCTTGAAATATACTTAGAAAAAGATACATCAATGCACATATCTTAGTCAATTACATAAGGCATCTATGTGCAACCAACAATCAGCATCAAAATAGCCTATGTAGATATGTATTTAATCCAAGATTATATATAATTACAATCTAATGATTGAATAACAAAACATATTAAGTTGTTCAAATATTATAATCTTATCCAAAATGCATAAATAACATACAGCTTAATGTCCCTCGAAGCTGAAGACTGTGAAATACATCCATTACAATATATATTTCAGTCAGTGTGTAAAACAATCCAGAATTTAATCTAAATATGCTTTACTCATATGTTATACTAATTTTGCAAAAGGAAGGTGCCTAGGTTTATGATTTTTCAAGCATTATTGTGAAATGTCTCCTTAAAGGGACATGAACTCAAAATATACTTAAATGGAGACAGTGAAAAAATTTATGATTTCTACATTCAGAACGAGTATTCTATTTTAAGCAACTTTAAAAATTGACTCATATTATCAATGTTCCTCATGATGTTGCTATCATTACTTTAAAAATAAGGCATTAAATTGATAATTTATTTGCTTCAGTACTCTGGACAGAATTTATTTTGTTTTGGGTGGATTAATTTATACAACAATCATCAAGGACAACCCAGGTTTTTTGCCAAAATTGTCCGTAATCTAAAATATCATTATTGATTTGCAAAGAAAGATAACAAGATAATTCTTAACATTTGAGAATCGGATTAAATTTATAAAGTTGCTTAACATTTCATGCTCAATCTGAATCACAAACGCTACATTTGTTTGGACAGTGTCCCTTTAAGAGATTTAAAGAGTGTATTTACTTCTCTTCTTATCTTGACATAATTTGCTTGAAAAGCATATCGAGATAGGCTCCGTAGATGAAGATTGGTGGATGCACAGAGATGCCTTATGTGATTGGCTCAACCATGTGCATTTAAATGTCTTATGTTGAGGATATCTAAATACAAAAATAAATTGAGTTACATTTTAAAGTCTAAACAATTTTCTATCTCTACAGATCATTTGATACAATTGTTTGTTTGTAATGTCTATTTAAAAATAAAGACGCCATTGCACAATAACATATATGAGCAGTTCAGACAAATACAAGCTCGAGGTTTATTTACTAATAACAAACAAACAAACAGTTTAACATCTATAAACAGATTATACAAGTTACTGACATTATAACCGGAATTTGAACATTCAGAAATGTTGCGTGGGAAACGGATCTTGAAACACCAGATTTGCATCTTTAAACATTAGAGTCTAATGTCACGCAATAGCACACAATCAATGTGCATTATAAATACATTTAATAGAGCAATGTCAATACTTCACAATAAGTCAACAAATTGATTTTATGAACAATAAAGACATACAATATTAAATGTGTATTTGTATTAAAGAAACAGACCGTTATTCAACCGAAAAATGTCGACAACATTTAATAATGTGACAGTATTAGATTTTAAAGAGAATTTAAGCATTAATATTTAACGGATCACGGATATTAAATCTGCGTCACATATATCCGCATGACAGGCCCATGAGTTACAAATACTTCTACATGAAAAATGAAGTAACAGCACCACCAGAAGGTATGTGTATGGAAGTTGCTAAGATATGAAACATTAAGGAACGGCCAATCAGAGTTCATCACACAAACACAACTTGAGTCAGGATGGTCTCACAGACATTCTAACAATATTTCAAACTTTTATCCAATCAGATGTACAGATAACTTGTCCCATGGTGCATCTCATGTTTACTTCACCATATAAAAGTCCATTACACGTTGCCATCTTTGTCAGTTCTCTAATGCCTGCAGGCGTATATATATATATATATTATTATTATTATAATTATTAGATTATTCTACAACCCAGCAGGCATGAAACCTCCCAGGTTCACCAAGCAGGAGAGCGCTGCACTGGTCCACGCCGTCCAGGACTTTTATCCCCAGCTGTTTGGGAACAAGAGGAGGTCGACAGATGCGCCTGTTAAGAAGGCCCTCTGGGAGTCTATCACCAATGCGGTTCAATTGGTGTGTGGCGTCCAGAGGAGCCAGGATCAGATCATGAGGAGATTCGGAGATATGAGGTTGCGCTTGACAAAAAAAGTCAACCTCATAAGGGAGTGGGTACAAGCCCGTAAAAGAGGGGGCAAAAGAGAGGCCCCGCGGAAACTCTCCCTACTCCCTTATGAGGTCACTTTATGCGAGCTCCTCACTCTCCGGGTCCCCAAAAGATTCAGATCCTCGCCATCCTCGGCCTCCTCTTCTTCCCTGCCAGCTGCTGGATCTGAAAGTCCTGACCCGGGGGCCAGGGCAGCTGCTTCTCCGTCTGGTGGCCTGGGAGGAGCTGATGGAGAATCTGAACCAGGTAACTATCCAACTTCATATAATATCTTAATATTTGATTATTTTTTTAAAAATGTGTATATAGTCAGATACTAAACCTATACAGATCTCACAACATACACTACATATGATGTTTAGATATCTGATTTTAGATTAGTGACACATGAAATAGGAATGATGTTTCTTGCGCTCTACAGAATATGCGTCACAGAGCGAAAATGGAATTGCGCATACACGTTAACATGGGCTTGCTGTAAGTGGCATTGCTTTATACATGTTGGTCAAATGACGGATGCGTAATTCCGCTTGGAATCATTGCGCAATGATCGCGAAAATGGAATTGCGCATACACGTTAACATGGGTTTGCTGTAAGTGGCATTACTTTATACATGTTGGTCAAATGACGGATGCGTAATTCCGCTTGGAATCATTGCGCAATGATCGCGAAAATGGAATTGCGCATACACGTTAACATGGGTTTGCTGTAAGTGGCATTGCTTTATACATGTTGGTCAAATGACGGATGCGTAATTCCGCTTGGAATCATTGCGCAATGATCGCGAAAATGGAATTGCGCATACACGTTAACATGGGTTTGCTGTAAGTGGCATTGCTTTATACATGTTGGTCAAATGACGGATGCGTAATTCCGCTTGGAATCATTGCGCAATGATCGTGAAAATGGAATTGCGCATACACGTTAACATGGGTTTGCTGTAAGTGGCATTGCTTTATACATGTTGGTCAAATGACGGATGCGTAATTCCGCTTGGAATCATTGCGCAATGATCGCGAAAATGGAATTGCGCATACACGTTAACATGGGTTTGCTGTAAGTGGCATTGCTTTATACATGTTGGTCAAATGACGGATGCGTAATTCCGCTTGGAATCATTGCGCAATGATCGCGAAAATGGAATTGCGCATACACGTTAACATGGGTTTGCTGTAAGTGGCATTGCTTTATACATGTTGTTAGGAGGGAGTAGTAAGTGCGCTAAAGAGAAGCTAAAGGTATCCTAAAAAAATTGTCTATAGTATATATATTAAAATTGTAAAAAGTATCTAAGTGCAAAAAGTATCTTATGTGATAAAGTGAATGGATATCTATCCAAGTGTTAGGTGAAAAACCATATAATATTTCTGATCCCTACAATGGGAAACTATAAAAAACTCAAAACTGTGTTCTATTCTAAAAGGAAATTGCTGAAAATATATGACATTTAACAGTGTTACAATATACTGGTGGGAAATAATCTATAATACTATGAAGTAGATTAGTGTAGTTACTTTATAACTAAAGTGTCAGACAGAAACAATGTGTATTTGCTATAGTGCCACAAAATAATGCTAGAAACAAATATGCGCTAAAAATATATACTATATATCCAAAAGTGAATGCTTGAATAATAATCTAAAAATACTTGAGACCTTGTTTTGATATAAAAAGATATTTTTATTTTGTAACACCAAAAAATCAAAGTTTAATTTAAACTAAAAATAAGGGGACGTCTCCCCAAAGATAAAATGTTAAAATCAATATTGAGCAGGTTGATATTCCACAGCAGATATGATATAAGCAAAAATGCTTAGCTGAAAAATGTGTTTGTAATCCACTCTGTTTATACAGGGAAAGTCAGTCTCTTTATATTGTATCAAGTATTTGTGAAATGCCGTTGCCTTGTAAATAGGCTTTGCTGACCAGGCTCGAAGCTGAGCGATAAAACAATGGTAAGACTTCTTACAACACGATACAGTCAGTGTACCTTATTAATCTTAGTATTTTAAGGTTCTTTTTACTCACTTCACCTCTCGTGTAATACCGATGTCGTCTGTTAGGATCCAGATTCCAAGCCGAATCAGTGCGCCGCGTGTGTCTTGGCGTCTGACGTCATCGGTATACTTGACAGCTTTCAATGCTGGTTATCGGCTTTCTGGATGTTCAAATCTTTAGATGTTATATAGATAGTTACCTCTTCTATTGTAGCCAGATATGATTCCCTGCACTTAGTGCTTAATGCACGCAGGAAAAAAAGGTATAAGAGGTTGTTAGATACGTGGATAACCCGGGTTATAATGAAATGCTCTGGAGAAACTTCAGAAATGAAATGTCCTCATTCAAGTGATATTTTAGCAAATAACACAGCTAAAATATCACTTGAATGAGGACATTTCATTTCTGAAGTTTCTCCAGAGCTCAATATTGATTTTAACATTTTATCTTTGGGGAGACGTCCCCTTATTTTTAGTTTAAATTAAACTTTGATTTTTTGGTGTTACAAAATAAAAATATCTTTTTATATCAAAACAAGGTCTCAAGTATTTTTCGATTATTTAAGCATTCACTTTTGGATATATAGTATATATTTTTAGCGCATATTTGTTTCTAGCATTATTTTGTGGCACTATAGCAAATACACATTGTTTCTGTCTGACACTTTAGTTATAAAGTAACTACACTAATCTACTTCATAGTATTATAGATTATTTCCCACCAGTATATTGTAACACTGTTAAATGTCATATATTTTCAGCAATTTCCTTTTAGAATAGAACACAGTTTTGAGTTTTTTATAGTTTCCCATTGTAGGGATCAGAAATATTATATGGTTTTTCACCTAACACTTGGATAGATATCCATTCACTTTATCACATAAGATACTTTTTGCACTTAGATACTTTTTACAATTTTAATATATATACTATAGACAATTTTTTTAGGATACCTTTAGCTTCTCTTTAGCGCACTTACTACTCCCTCCTAACTTCATTCTATTTGGAAAGATAGAAGGATCTTTCCTCTTTGTAAGTTGTGTTGTATCCTCCCTCTAACCAGCGCTCTGCTTAAACACTTATAATACTTTATACATGTTGGTCAAATGACGGATGCGTAATTCCGCTTGGAATCATTGCGCAATGATCGCGAAAATGGAATTGCGCATACACGTTAACATGGGTTTGCTGTAAGTGGCATTGCTTTACACATGTTGGTCAAAATGAAATGTGAATTATTATATATGTGAAGAATACAGTATTCTTATTTTCAATATTATACATAATAAAAAAAAGAAAAAAGCAGAATCCAAATAAATTATAACATA
Source organism: Bombina bombina (assembly GCF_027579735.1). Taxonomy (NCBI): domain Eukaryota; kingdom Metazoa; phylum Chordata; class Amphibia; order Anura; family Bombinatoridae; genus Bombina; species Bombina bombina. The sequence continues at coordinate 1,290,289,645 of NC_069500.1, read as the reverse complement.
TGCCCATCAATTGATGAGAATGAAATAACACAAAAAAATAATTTAAGCTACAGTAAACAACACAACTGATTGAAAATAAGAGTACAGGATATATTTATCATGAATTTAATTGAGGAAACAATTAACTCATGGGACTACCAAAGGATTAATAGTTTTTAATTGATTTGCTAATAATGTAAAGATTTTAAACATGGCATGATTTGTATTAATGATATCCAATCCTCATTTAATATATTACAGATCTGGATGTTGGTGCTGGATCCTCAAGCCAGGGCTTGTCACAGTATGGTATGTCTCATTTTAATTGACATTTGTCTTAGAAACATGGACAGAACATTACATACTAAATCCACATTGTTCAATATTTATATGCATCTGCAAAATGGATTTTTAAAATTTTTGAAAATAAGAATAAATAAAACAAAAATATAGGATTACATTGTAAGACTACTCTGATTTTGTTTGGAATTTAAGATATCCCATCTATTCTGTATGTCTTAATTTTAATGTAAGATTCTTTGAATGTCCAATTTATATTCTTTCCTTGTGTATTGCTTAATCTTATTTGTATACATTTTTAAAAAATACACACACTTTTGCATATGTTTTGATTTTAAAAATATAGATTCCATTTTTTAAATTGATCACGTCATTTAAGGGACATGCCAACTAAATTTTACATAGAATGATTTTTAAACGTGATTTTATTGTTTTGTTTAAACATTTTATGAGCTACATTGCTTCAGTCTATTGTTTTAGTTCTTCTAAAAAAAAATGGATTTTGGTTTAGGTTAAACAATGCATTACTGGTATTATCCGGCTGTTTTTTTATGCATAAATTGGCATTTTGACAAAAGTTAAAATCATGTGTTCAGATAACAGTAGTACATAGTTTCAAAAAGTATACAATTACACATTTAGAGCTTCATGTCCCTTTAATAGATGAAAATTAAATAATTCTTAGGATATCCTTAAATAACATATTAGATTCGAATTGCATGCTCAATCCCATTCATTACATCAACATATGGAGTAGAGAATTCATTAACACCAACATTGTCAAATCAATATATTTTTATATTAAAGGGACACTGAGCTAAAATTATTAATGTTGTCATTCAGATAGAGCATGCAATATTAATCAACATTTAAATATAATACTATAATCATATGTGAAATATTCTATTGCTAAATGTATTTTAAAATCAAGAATGTACGTTTATCTGCAGCTCAATTTTGGTTGACCAACCTGGGTTTTTATTGATGATTGGTGGATACCTTCAACAAACAATATTTATTGAATCCAATATTGCTTATCTGCCTTTAAGATTAAAATGTAGCAACATTCAAATTATAATAGGAGTCCATGTTAAATCATTTGGAACAGTTTGAACAGTGAAATCAATGATTGAAATAAATCATGTCAGTGTCCCTTTAATAAACAATAGATTCATTAATCTTTACATTCTTTGGATTAGACATTATTGATATATAATTCACATATTCACTGTTGGAGTTACTTTATAGATATAAGCATACTCTAACAGCACCATGATTACATATTTGTACTAATCAATTTGGTTTGGTATTGTGATCAATATATGTTGTGTCCTAAACAAGATTACTGTACATTGCACAAATGGCTCGATGTGCCACATGTCTTTGTTTATATTTGTCAACAGCTGTTATTCAAAATGTGGTTTGTGTGTATTCTTTTAAGAACATTGATCAATGGGTATATTTGCAATAGCATCGTATGAGATGAGTTTGATGTCTAATATAGTCAGAAATTAAACATATGTTCAATACATCATTTTTAACAGAATCCCCTTGATTCAATCAAGCATTTTTTTGGCTAATGACTGCTCTATTCTTCACATTTTCAAGTTGATTATTCTTAAAAATCGCTACAGATGTGATTTAGTGCTATCCCAAATGTGTTCAGTAATATATATCTATATCATTCATAGAGAGAGTTGGTGTGGGGAGCTCAGAGGAATCCAGCACTGACACAGAGCTGCCTTTGCGGTCTTCTGGTAAGTCCATTGACTCATTTATATGTCATTGAAGGTGTATTGGTAATCAATATTATGAGCATGATTCTGATGAAGCATAACATTTGAAACAAACATATAATTGACTCCTCTGATTATATATTAATTTTCTTGGAATATTGAAAGATTAATAATTAAAAATGTCTTAGTCTACACCTTTGTTATTCAGAAGATGTATAGCATATGTTTGTTTCCATGTTCATTTTTGACAACAGTCATCAAGTGATACACACATGAGAAATCTTAAATGTTCTATGTACTATGCTTTTATTATTTTACAATTAGTACAAACAATAAATCGAAAATCTGAATCATTGAGAATAACAAATCTAATGTCATTCGTATGCTCCATCAAAATAATGTAAATCATAACTTTGGTTGTGTATATCTTTAATGCAACATTGATGTGTGTCTTTGAGCAACAGTAACATATGTTATAATATCTGATCTTAACGTGTACACAACATGTTATGTTTTACAGAGATTGATTTAAGAAAAACACAAAATATACAGAGCTAAAATCCAAGAAGATACCTATGCCACTCTCCAACTATCTCCCCCAAATAGATAATATATCAAACTAATACTCTAATGAGAGGGCGCTAAAGCTAAAGTAACTTGACACACCTAATCATATAAATAATACAAATAATACATACAATGAAGGTATGAAATAATCAATTTACTCAGTATTATAAAAAATGAAGGGGACGTCTCCCTAATAAAGATACATATCTCATTACATAATAAAAAACATGTTACAAAATATCTATAAGGAATACCACCCTATTAAAAATATTGCGCAAAAAAAATATATTGCGCAAAAAATAAAGAAGTGTACAAAAAGTTGTTTAAAAATACGGGTTTGTGAGTTTAGATCACTACATATGTTTTGTGGTGAATCTTCAACTTATAATGTCCCTTTATCCGCAGTTAGTCCAATGGATCTTTCTGATAATTCAACAGGTGTTAGATCGATGTATCTTTGTTTATAATTTGTAAGTGTAACTTTCACTCTATAGCCGTAATATGTAACAATGTTCCATGTATATAACAGAATCTGTTTAAGTACAACAAAGTGTGTTATTTTTGTATCCGTATATCACCTCTGAATGTGGACAGTTATAACAGTGACTCACGTAATGTTGCAGCAGCTCCGGTCAAATTGCTGCTGTTGTCGGTCTGATTGCCTTTAGCACTCCGCTCTTTACGTATGTGAGGCTTGTCAACCTTCGGCTTTTCGTCCTCCGTAAAAAGACTCACCGCTCCTTGCGTATGAGAGTCCTGCTGGATCCCGGCTGACAGCCCCTGGGATGTAAGACACGCCGTTTCTTGCGTGTAAATGATCTGCTGTGTTCCGGTTCAAATGTAGGTTTGAGCAAACACCCGCTCTTAGCGTATTACACGCGCGGGCTAAAACTAGGTACCTAGTGTAGTGGGTTCTTGACAAGTGAGCAACTTCCTCCTTCTACCTAGAAGGAGGAAGTTGCTCACTTGTCAAGAACCCACTACACTAGGTACCTAGTTTTAGCCCGCGCGTGTAATACGCTAAGAGCGGGTGTTTGCTCAAACCTACATTTGAACCGGAACACAGCGGATCATTTACACGCAAGAAACGGCGTGTCTTACATCCCAGGGGCTGTCAGCCGGGATCCAGCAGGACTCTCATACGCAAGGAGCGGTGAGTCTTTTTACGGAGGACGAAAAGCCGAAGGTTGACAAGCCTCACATACGTAAAGAGCGGAGTGCTAAAGGCAATCAGACCGACAACAGCAGCAATTTGACCGGAGCTGCTGCAACATTACGTGAGTCACTGTTATAACTGTCCACATTCAGAGGTGATATACGGATACAAAAATAACACACTTTGTTGTACTTAAACAGATTCTGTTATATACATGGAACATTGTTACATATTACGGCTATAGAGTGAAAGTTACACTTACAAATTATAAACAAAGATACATCGATCTAACACCTGTTGAATTATCAGAAAGATCCATTGGACTAACTGCGGATAAAGGGACATTATAAGTTGAAGATTCACCACAAAACATATGTAGTGATCTAAACTCACAAACCCGTATTTTTAAACAACTTTTTGTACACTTCTTTATTTTTTGCGCAATATATTTTTTTTGCGCAATATTTTTAATAGGGTGGTATTCCTTATAGATATTTTGTAACATGTTTTTTATTATGTAATGAGATATGTATCTTTATTAGGGAGACGTCCCCTTCATTTTTTATAATACTGAGTAAATTGATTATTTCATACCTTCATTGTATGTATTATTTGTATTATTTATATGATTAGGTGTGTCAAGTTACTTTAGCTTTAGCGCCCTCTCATTAGAGTATTAGAGATTGATTTAACATGTGGGACAGAGGAGGAAGAGGCTCCCTTGAAGTCTGATGGTATGTGAAATATATCTATCATGTTTCCAACATGTTGCTTTATTGGAAATCATTTTATTGAAGACATTCAAAGTCTACAGCTTTTGCACTTTAAAAAGGAATATTATTTGCCTGTTCAAATACACTACTGCCCCCTTTCTATATCAGGCAGCATGAAAATATGCTTGGATTTTTTTTTTTTATTTCTAATTCATGCCATCATTATGTCACATGCATATTCCAGGCCAAACCACAATAATAATGTTATAATTGTACAGACAGTCATTGATATTCATCTGAGTGCCTATATGCATACCATATCCTCATGTCATAATTGTTTAGAAATTCAAACACACTTCTAAGTATATTGAAAACATAATCAATTTGAAATGCGTTGATTTGATTTCATGATGTATGAGATGTTAATATATTTGTATTATTTATTTCAGATGGATCCTCCACCTCTGGTCATCTGTTTTCCGCCCCTGCCCAGTCCCCTGGCCAGTCACAGACCCCTGCCCAGTCCCCTGCCCAGGCCCAGGCCCAGACCCCTGCCCAGGCCCAGACCCCTGCCCAGGCCCAGACCCCTGCACAGCCCCCTGCCCAGCCCCCTGCCGGCCCTTCCCATTTTTCCTATCCTGTCCCTCCCAAAAAACGCCCCTTCGTCCCCCTTCGCCGCTCTCCCCATATTTTGTCCCGTACAGCTACCCCAGCTGCCCAGACCCCAACTCACCACTCCCCAGCTGTACGGCCTACCCCAGAGCAGCAGCTCATCCCTCCCCAACCCAATCCCATCCCTCCCCCCTGTCTCAACCTTCATTGTCCTGGGTGTCGGATTGTCCTTCCCAGGCACAGCTGTAAGTATCATTCAAAATCCACATTATAAGATACTTAAAGGTACACTGAAGGCAAATTGTTTCTATTGTGATTCAAATAGAGTATGCAATGTTAATCAAATTTATAATTTACTACTCTTATGAATTATTCTTCATTCTCTTGCTATCTTTATTGAAACAAAGAAATGCCTAGAATTAATTTTAAATCGAAAATAATTCTGGACATCATTTCGTTATTGTTGGATGAATGTATCCATCAATCAGCAGGGACAACCAAAGTTGATAAACAAATATGGCCTGCCCTATAAACCTACATTCTTGCATTCAAAATCTAGCTAGAGAATTCTAACATTTAAAGAATATGTGTAATTTTTTATTATTTGTAATGTCATGCTCTATCTGAATCAGTCAATTAAATATTTAGGTTCAGTGTCCCTTTAATTTGATATCACTACATATACCAATCACCACTACTTGGATCCAACAATTAATGTACAAATGTTGATACATTATCTCTTGTCTAACCCAGTGGGAATGTAATTTCTTCAGGTTGCTATGTTTACACAGCTTGTCCTCAACGCCAAAATGTTTAAGGATAGGTGTGCCTACCACAGTATAATTAAAATATTTAAATTGCTAATGTAAGTACAATGTAAATCCTTTAACAAGATTTGATACACTCAAGCTGTATAAGTGGATCATCGAAAACCAATTAAAGGGGACAACATGTTTGAGTAAACTGTCCCTTTAATGATTTCGGTCTGTCTGAATAACATATTTAATGTGTAAAGAATCAATTTCAACAAATTGATGTAAAGAATGATTTGTCTTTATGATGACAATGTATCTTTGCTTATTTTTTCTTCTGTTGTGTAATTATCCTTAATATTTTATTTATTCTTTATTTTAGGCTGTGACTCAACATGGCTCATGCTAGAAGGTATAGTACGTGTAAAGCAGGCCGTGTTGAGGAACGCAGCTGTCCTGAGAGGGATGAACGACACCATGCTGGCCCAGCTCCAGGTTCAGCATTTGACTCTGCGGCAGATCATGCGATTAAATTCAATGCCTGAATCTGGAGCTGGACATGCACAGGACGATGAAGGGGATGACCAGTAAGTGGAGGATCTGGAGATGCTCCAAGGGCGCAGATAAGAATCCTCCGTCCACATGTTGATGTTTTTGTTATGGTTGCCATTTGGCCTTTTTTTCTGTTTATTGTTGTGCCTGTTGCACTCTTTTACCTTGTCATATGGCTCCAATGGGGCTATGCTGGCCCTTGGCAACTCTCTTCATGGACTGTGATGCACTGTTACCTTGTCATATGTCTCCAATGAGGCTATGCTGGCCCTTGGGAAGTCTCTTCATGGACTGTGATGCACTCTGTTACCTTGTCATATGGCTCCAATGGGGCTATGCTGGCCCTTGGCAACTCTCTTCATGGACTGTGATGCACTCTGTTACCTTGTCATATGTCTCCAATGGGGCTATGCTGGCCCTTGGCAACTCTCTTCATGGACTGTGATGCACTGTTACCTTGTCATATGGCTCCAATGGGGCTATGCTGGCCCTTGACAACTCTCTTCATGGACTGTGATGCACTGTTACCTTGTCATATGGCTCCAATGGGGCTATGCTGGCCTTTGGCAACTCTCTTCATGGGCTGTGATGCACTCTGTTACCTTGTCATATATCTACAATGGGCTATGCTGGCCCTTGGCAACTCTCTTCATGGACTGTGATGCACTCTGTTACCTTGTCATATGTCTCCAATGGGGCTATGCTGGCCCTTGGCAACTCTCTTCATGGACTGTGATGCACTCTGTTACCTTGTCATATGTCTCCAATGGGGCTATGCTGGCCCTTGGCAACTCTCTTCATGGACTGTGATGCACTGTTACCTTGTCATATGGCTCCAATGGGGCTATGCTGGCCCTTGGCAACTCTCTTCATGGACTGTGATGCACTCTGTTACCTTGTCATATGGCTCCAATGGGGCTATGCTGGCCCTTGGCAACTCTCTTCATGGACTGTGATGCACTCTGTTACCTTGTCATATGTCTCCAATGGGGCTATGCTGGCCCTTGGCAACTCTCTTCATGGACTGTGATGCACTGTTACCTTGTCATATGGCTCCAATGGGGCTATGCTGGCCCTTGGCAACTCTCTTCATGGACTCTGATGCACTGTTACCTTGTCATATGGCTCCAATGGGGCTATGCTGGCCCTTGGCAAGTCTCTTCATGGACTGTGATGCACTCTGTTACCTTGTCATATATCTACAATGGGGCTATGCTGGCCCTTGGCAACTCTCTTCATGGACTGTGATGCACTGTTACCTTGTCATATGGCTCCAATGGGGCTATGCTGGCCCTTGGCAACTCTCTTCATGGACTGTGATGCACTCTGTTACCTTGTCATATGGCTCCAATGGGGCTATGCTGGCCCTTGGCAACTCTCTTCATGGACTGTGATGCACTCTGTTACCTTGTCATATGTCTCCAATGGGGCTATGCTGGCCCTTGGCAACTCTCTTCATGGACTGTGATGCACTGTTACCTTGTCATATGGCTCCAATGGGGCTATGCTGGCCCTTGGCAACTCTCTTCATGGACTCTGATGCACTGTTACCTTGTCTTATGGCTCCAATGGGGCTATGCTGGCCCTTGGCAAGTCTCTTCATGGACTGTGATGCACTCTGTTACCTTGTCATATATCTACAATGGGGCTATGCTGGCCCTTGGCAACTCTCTTCATGGACTGTGATGCACTGTTACCTTGTCATATGTCTCCAATGGGGCTATGCTGGCCCTTGGCAACTCTCTTCATGGACTGTGATGCACTCTGTTACCTTGTCATATGTCTCCAATGGGGCTATGCTGGCCCTTGGCAACTCTCTTCATGGACTGTGATGCACTGTTACCTTGTCATATGGCTCCAATTGGGCTATGCTGGCCCTTGGCAAGTCTCTTCATGGACTGTGATGCACTCTATTACCTTGTCATATGGCTCCAATTTTCCTGATCTTTACCAGATTATTTATAAACGTTGTTGATGTTTTCTGACATACTAATAAAAGACAAGTCATTGCACGATTCTTTGTCCTCCTTATTCATGTCAATGATTGAAATCTCTAGTTTATCTTGTTGATCCTTAAAGGGACCTACCAAAAATAATGGTGTTTCCTGAATCATATATGTAATACAATTGTAAATGACTTTAAGATTAACATCTCCAATGTAATTTTTATTTTTGTCTTTATATTTTTTTCTAAAAGCTTTATCATTGCATGATTATGATTAGCATAGTAATTATTTTATATATGTATATATAGATTGTTATATATGTATATTTCAAATTTCACATCCATGTGTGTATTTATAAACTCTGCATGAATTGATGCACCTTTAACAAATGATCTGAGGATTGATACAATGATATAATCCCTGTAAAGTGTTCATTTTATTGAAATAGTATTGTCTCTGTGTATCCTCTTTTTAAAAATAAAAATCATGTCCCTTTAAGTGATGGTGAGCACAATTGTTAATGAATGTATTTCCATTTCTAAAGCGTTTTTGTCCTTTTTACATGAACAAGGACATATAATCTTATTAATAAACAATCTTATTGTAATGTTGACAGCACATGTATTTCATTTTCTATTCTATCTTATTGTAAAAGTGTAACCAAATCAATCTCTGTGTGTAATGCGCATATTTTAGATGAGGAATATGTTTTTCAAAATATTGTTAAAAAATACTTCTCCTCCCATATATGGCTATAGGTAGTCTGACCATATTTCAACTTGAATAAATGACACGTTTGATCAATACATGTGTCATTATTGTTATTCCAAAACAATCGAATCATATCTTAAAACATCAATGGCATATGTATTTCTCATGTGTATATTTTAAATGTTAAAGATATACACCATAGCTATAGTTAAAGGGACAGTCAAGTCCGAAAAGATGATTCATGATTTTGTGACATTCCTAGATAGCAATCTAGACACATACTAGTTACAAAAATATAAATACGTTTCTTAGTGATATGCCAAGCTGTCAACTGAGTCATTGTATTGGCTGCGTTTTTTCAGCGATCGCGGATGCGCCATGTTGCTTAAGACGTCACCTGCCAGGCTGTCCAATGATTCCTTGTATTGACTGACGTTTTTACGCGATCAAGGATGCACCTTTTATTGGATGGCGTTTTTACGCGATCAAGGATGCGCCTTTTTTTTGTTTGCGTTCTTACGTGATCAAGAATGTGCCTTTTATTGGATTGCGTTCTTACGTGATCAAGGAAGCGCCATGTTAATTAAGACGTCACATGCAAAGGTAAAAAAACGTCTGATTGTATTACGTAGTCCCGCAATATTTGTTTGTGCACGTTAAACACGTTTGTGAATGAGAAGACAAGTTTAAAAACATTGCGAATATGGATTGTTTGCATCATGTTACATTGTTGACCCATAGCTGATAAAGACCACCACATTCTCTTTTGCTGGATGTCTGGTTGAATAAACGAACGAAAGCAAAATGTTTTCATGCATATGATATTTCGAGGCAAGTGCAAATCTCTATAGTCCATGTTGTTTAATATGTTTGTCAACAATATGTTCCTTTTTCTGAAAAATGACTGTTGTGTTTAATGTTAAAGATATCTAATTCATAAATATGCGCTATTGTGTTAGAATAAAGTAATCAATATGCATTTATCTTTATCATATGCTAAATATATGATGCCGACTTCTTCTAAATGTAATTTTGTCGTATATTTTATTAAAGGTTCATTAGACACTCACATTATAAATCAAAATATTTTATCTCTAGTTAGATAGTCCATTGTTTAACAAATACACGTTTCATTTTGCTTCTGTTCAAATAAAATGTAAGTAATTTTCAGACTCCTCGCCAAGCCTCTAAGTTTCATGTGACTACCATCTCCAGCTTTCTCCTGTTTGTGTAAAGGGTCTTTTCATATGTTAATGATGGGGTATTGTCTTGTTTTACGGTTGTAATGGGGGTTCATCTATATTTTCAATAGAGCTAACCCGATTTTCTTTGAAAGTGTTTAAAGCTTTGTAATATTGATATCAGTATATGTTAATCTTGTTGTTTCTAGTAGTGTGTATTATATACAGTTCTGTTAAAAATATATTATACTGTCCCTTTAATGCAAATGTTTATTTTTGTATCATGTATGAGTTCCACATTGGTTAATCTCCAAATAAATTATTGTTAGCATATTTTCACCCCCCACTCCTAAAAGGACTTTAAACCATATTCATTGTTAAAACAAATGTCTTGGGGGGCGGAGCCAACTGCCGATGGAGCTGGTCGTGTCTGTGCAGAGCTCCTGGCTTTTGGGCCATATCATAGATATTACAGTTATGTTATAAGCTTATGTTTTGCCTGATTGACCACCTAGGACTCCATTGGCACCCACATAAGAACATTGGACAAACAGAAGCTTTGCGCAGAGGTTATATGACAAGTGTGGGCTCTTCGATCTTTCCTCGTGGTCTATATCATTGTTTTGGATACTGGGCTTGCTCCCTTTATAGTCAACTGTGAGTTGTGAAGATAGGGGACTATCACCTATCGGATCTTGAGTGCCTGCACCTAAATAGTCATTCACTTCCTGAAACACTAAGGACCGCGGTAAACACTGTGGCTGTGGCGCATTACAAATATGGAGGCCTGGGAGCAGTCTACGCAACGTCTCATTGACGAACATTTTCAGCGCCTGAAGACGGACCTTGCCGCACTTCTATCAGCCCTGCTACTGAAACCAAGGCAGGTCACAGAAACCCCTCATATCGAGCAACATGTGAGTGTCGGAGTCATAGCTGCATTCGCACCCCAGAGCGTCTATGAAAAAGCCGCAAGCAGTACATCAGTTCATTCCCTGAGCTCCGTTCACGAGAAGGTGAGAGATGCGGGCGCTTTCCCTTGTGGGGCACTTACAGGCATTCAACATGTATCTGCATCCAACTCTTGCCAGAGGGAGACCCCTACACTTGCAGCACATGTACCATGTTTCAAACCTTCTGTGACAGCAAAAACTACTGTGGCTACGGTAAACTTGCAACAACTCCTAAAAATATTCCGACTAAAGACCGGAGTCGGATAGATCTCCAGCTCCTCACCTAGCCTACTTGCTAATGAACACACCAAGCATTGTTACGTTTCCAGATTTTTTGTTTGTTTAAAGTTTGCACCAAGTCTACATGTTATGCCATATGAGAGTTTCTAATGTGGCCATTCTTTCAAACGTTGAACTGAATATTTAGTAGTGATCTAGAGACAGTATTCCTTTGTAGAACATTGATTATTTGGGACACTTATAAGATTTGCTAGAGGACAAAAAGCTGGGGTAGGATAAATCTCCTGCTCTTGGACATTAGAGCGCAGCTATGTCCTTCATAACATCACATAGTCTGATCTCATGCTGGTTAGAAATGTTTTCATCAAAGGGTTATATGCTGTTTATATCTTCTTAGATATCATTTTTACTATTGCATTTCATTTCCTATTTAAAAATTGCTTACATTATAGGCAGTAACTGTCTTGGATGTTTATACTATGACATTGTGAGTAAGTAGGCTAAGTTTCACAAGATAGTCAATTGAGATCAGCTTCCCAGCCGCAAGACACTGTTAGTTTGCATGCCAAACGTGGTTTAATCATAATGTTTTATTGATGAGATTGCATCTCTTTAGTTTTAACGCTAGAAAACAAGGAAAAGTGAAGTGAAAGTTTTTCTGTTTGTCTTTTCCCCTCTAAGCAATTTACTTCTTTTTTCCTCTTATACGTCCCTGAAATTGTGTATATGATTATTGCACCTTTAATCTACCAGGAAAAGGCTCAGATTAATATCTATAATATGCTCTATTCTACATGTGAAGTTTTCTTTGAGTATGCTTAACGTTTAAGTGAGATTTTCATTACTTATATATCCATATATGCATTTATCATAAGTTATATAGAGACATTACACTTTGAGTACTGAGTGTTACTTTCTTGCAGTGTGGGCGTAGCCAGCGGCCGAGGCTCCGCCTAAACAGTTAGTCAATACAGTACTATAGTTGTCCTATAAGGTACAATTCTCTGTCCCCTTCTTTATTCAAATGTTCCTCCTATTGCCCCTAGCTAATTTCCACTAAAAATACCGTTAGTTTATATTATAATCTGAGTCACAGGGCATAGGTAGCAAACTAAGCGCAGTCTTTTATAGTTAGGAACACGCCTACTATAGAAATCCCACCCTGGCCCCTACATCCCAATTAAAGATTAAAATTTACTGTGTCTCAATGACATATCTATTCATTGTAATAAATGCACACGTATGCCCTTCCATGATAGTCCTAGATTATTGCTCATTAGTAAAGTCACATATCACTATGGGTAACTATGTTCCTAACATAGTATTCACGCAGGCTGGTCCTGCAGTATATACAGTCTCCCTCATCATAGTCCCAGAGCTAAGCTTTATAAGATGTGTCAGACCCATGCAGCTAGACCCTTTTCCCCTGATATTTTGGCCCTGACATTGTCCAATTATGCACTGGTTCTTTGTTAAGCATTTATTGTCAATCCATATATGATTCTTTTCCTATAACTAAGATGTTGAGTCATCCTGAGGTATGTTTACTCTATATTATAAGATCGCAGCCTAATTTGTCAGACTCACCATACCCAGGTTACCACCTCCCCCCCCCCCCCCCCACATAATATATCTCCTTGTTTAGGAGAGCTAACTACGCGGTCTCTCTTGTACTTGTACCGCATCTTCACCACCTTCTTTATGAATATATCTCTTAAAATATTATTACAGCACTCATCTTCCCATGGACATACAGTCTTTAATGATAGCTAGAAGGGATTAATCCTGGTTCTATCTGCATGTTTTTCTTTTGATATAATCTCTAAAAGTGTGTTAATATAGAATAATAATCTTTAAAAAATTCTGAGGTAAACAAAACAAGATCCATGAGTGATCTCCTATTTAACAGGTAGCCTCCCATGTTGATTAACCTCCCACTTAGCCAGGGGTCCAAGAGTGGCCCTTTTAAACTAGAGAGGAGGCTTATACCATTATGGGCATGATTATATTGTGCCTCTGAAAAACTTTTTCAACATTAGTTAGCTTGATCTTTTTTCAGTGGATATTTCTGATGACGCTTATAGTCTTTCAATTGTATGATGAATCCTATACTGTGTTATTGTGATGGCACTTGTGAAACGTTTTACACATCTTGTTTATATGCCAAATTTTACCTCAATAAAAAACAAAAACAAAAAAAAAAACAAAAAAACAAATGTCTTTATAAAAAAAAATTAACACAATAATGTCTCTTTAAGAAAATAGACTTTATTTAACAAGTCAATATAAATCTGTTTTCAATATTTATTGTTTGAACAAGTTCATGTAGATATACCAACAATCTGCAAATATATATTAGCATATGTAATTTTGTTAAAGGGACAGTTTAGAAAACAAATCATGTTTTGCATTATTATAAAAGTCAATTTTGTAATATCAATGATATCAAAGGTTTCTCACCAATTAATCATTTGTCTGTGTTTATTTTAATTTGCTAGCTAAACCTATGAGGTTCGTGTGCTCATTTCTTAGAGCTTGAAGAGTGCATGTAATCATTATGCAATTTGACCACTAGAGGGCATTTGGATAGCATTTGTATATTTAAAACCTTGTGCTCATACAGCATATTATTTACCATGTATTGATCATTGATGTCTAAAATGTTGTTATGTCAGAACAACAAATAAGTGGTCATTTTTCATAGTCATAGATACAAGGGTAAGCACATAAGTCACATGTATTTCTCCATGTTTTTGTTGTTTCCAACTTGATAATGCGTAATACAGTGTTTTCTTTGTAATCAATAATTTTCTGACTGTCCCTTTAAGCTGTGTTATTGGCATTCAAACATTAATATGCCATCATGGATAATTGTAATGGTAATTTTGTTTGCGATTCGGGAAACAGTTTGGACATCACATCACTGAAACCAATCAATATCATGAACAAGGATAGGTATGTGATGTGGTTTTCACACACTTATAACCCACACTCTGCAAACAATCTGCCTCCATGGACCCGGTCCCATAGAAGTAGATTATATACAGAGTGTGGTCCACAAGTGTATGAAAACCACATCATTACATACCTATCCATTACACATTAAATAAAAATAACATTAAACATGAAAACAAATACTTCCTTCCTCTTCCTTCCCCTCTTCCCACGGGGCTGAGGCTCTGGGAGGGTCAACTGCCGACTCTGATGAGTTCTCATTGGATATGTTGTGGGAAGAGTGGAAGGAAGAGTACTGGGACGACCAAGGTGAGGAGGAGGAGATGGCCCGGCAGGAGGAGATGGCCCGGCAGGAGAAGATGGCCCGGCAGGAGAAGATGGCCCGGTAGGAGAAGATGGCCCGGCAGGAGAAGATGGCCCAGCAGCAGGAGGCCCAGCAGCAGGAGGCCCAGCAGCAGGAGGCGGACCAGGAGGCAGACCAGCATGCGCCTCCCGGAAAAAATTAAACATCTCTTGGTGTAGATTAAAGGTTCTGTTTTGCCCTTCTTCTATTCGAGTAAGTATGTTTATTATTTGGTTTTGGCCTTCAATTATTTTGTTTTGTCCTTCAAGAATTCTAGTTCGGCCTTCTATATTTTGTATCCGGGAGTTACGCATCTGGTCAATGTAGTCTAGTAGAACCCGCACCTCCGCTATTTCCTCTTGTTGTGCTTGGCGGGGTGCCCGTGCACGGCGGGGTGCCCGTGCATGGCGGGGTGCGGGTCCTTGAGGGGCCTCTGGTTCCGTGGCCTCCTCCTCTGCTTCCGGGGCCTCTTCATCTGCTTCCGTGCCCTCTTCGTCACGGGGGGCCTCTTCCCTCCGAGGTGGAAATTCCTCCCCACCACTCTCATCCCGGGGAAAAGGAGGAGGCTGTATTTGCTGTGCTGCCTCCTCCCCAGACTCTGTATATTTGAAAAAGAAAGAAATGTATATATTAGCATATTTCCAAATAAAGCTTTAAATGACTTAGCTTACGATACAATTACAAATGCAGAATCATTAATCCACTTTGAAATCTAACAATCAATACGATTTCCGCATTTTTTAAACCGTGTTTGTGATATGTCTGTTCAATCTGAATGTTTTAGCATTTGTTTTCAGTCTGTTTAAATGCACACCTAACCTATAGCCTAGATACTGATGTAACCGCAAAGTAATTGTGAATGCGTGTAAACAACGTTATAGCATTAATCTGATCCTTAAAGGGACATTAAACCCAATGTTTTATCTTTCATGATTTAGAAGCATACAATTATAATCAACTTTCTAATGTACTTTTCTTATCTAATTAGCTTAATTCTCTGGATATTCTTTGCTGAAAAGCATATCTAAATATGCTTAGAAGATGCTGATTGGTAGCTGAATATAGCTGCCTCCTGTGATTGGTTCACCGTGTGCATGGCTATTTCTTCATTAAAGTATATCTAAAGAATGAATCAAATTAGGTAATATAAGTAAATTTGAATGTTTTTTAAAATTGTATTCTCTACCTCAATCATGAAAGTAAAGGTTTGCGTATAGTGTCCCTTGAAATACATTCGTATGTGAATTTATTCTTAAATGAGCTTACCGTCAGATGAGAATGGCAGGTTCCCGGTATCAATTCCTCCGATACCGACTACATCCACCTCGGAGATGCTGGGACGCAACATTTCCTCCCATCGGCAGTACTCGATTTCCAGTGCAGGGCCGCCACCGGTTCCTGCGGAATGTCGGGCCTCCAGGCTTAACTTTTTCTTGAGATCCATCTTGCAGTCCCGGTATCGATGTTTAATAGAGTCCATATCTCTATTCCGTCCACCCACTGCATTGACTGCATTCCTTATCTCATGCCAGAGCTTCCTCTTCTCAGTCGGGGTGGTCTTCTGATGCTGCAGCCTCCTATACCTGGCCATATAGGCCTCTACGAGGGCCTCCTTCTCCTCCATCGAAAACCTCGCCTCCCTAGTCGCCTTGGCCTTCCCCTGTGACGATGCCCTCTGTTTCCCGGACTGTGAAGCCCTACTCTGTCCGCCACTGGGCCCAGCCACTTGTTCATCTTGAACCAAGTGGCTGGGTCCACCCACCGCTTCCACCCCCGCTTCCTGCCCCCCTTCCTGTCCTGTTCCTCTCCCCCTCCCTCTCCTCCCCCCTCTACCTCTCCCCTGACTAAGCTCCTGCCTGCCCTCCATCTGTTCCCAAAACTAAACCCCAAATAATCAAACAAAAAGTGAGTGTGATGAAATGAGAGGGGGTCAAAATAAAGAACTAAAAAGACAAAATAAGTGCTGAAAGTGTGAGAGGGATCTAAAAAACAAAGAGGGTAAGGAGTATTTAAATAAACAAAAAGAAGAAGAAGACTAAAAGGAGGATATGTAAACTAAATGTAACTAGGGGATGGGTATGGGATGGGGATGGGGTATGGGATAAGAGTAAATGGGATGAAAGGGAATGGGACTACAGGGAATGGGGTATGGAGTGTAGTATGAGGGGGTATGGGGTATGGAGTGCATGTAGTGTTATTGATAAGTGTATGTATGTATTGGATGTGTTTGCGTGTAAATGTGTTAAGTGTACAGAAAAATCACTCGCTCGCTAACTCACACTACTAGTAATTCTCACTAACTCACACTACTACTAATTCTCACTAACTCACACTACCACTAACTCTCAATAACTCCCACTAACTCTCAATAACTCACACTACCACTAACTCTCAATAACTCCCACTAACTCTCAATAACTCACACTACCACTAACTCACGCTCCCACTAACTGACTCTCTCACACTACCACTAACTCTCACTAACAACTCCCACTACCACTAACTCACTCACGCTCCCACTAACTGACTCTCTCCCACTACCACTAACTCCCACTAACTCACTCACGATAACACTAACAACTGACTCTCTCACACTAACACTAACTCACTCACAATAATGCACAAACTCTCTAATCTTAAACCTCCAATCTCCAAAGACCCACCAGCAACACAGTCAAAGAAGCCATGCTTGTGTGGTGCTTATATACCCTGTGTAAATGTTTAATGATGTACCGATTTCCGTTGTAAATTGTGTTCAGGTGTGCTTTATTAGCAATTAATATTTGTGCAATGTGTATTAGTTGTGTGAATTTGCGCATGCTCATTTGGAGTTAGTATTTGTGGAATGTGTAGAATGCGATGATGTCATAGTGCTCGTTTTCTATAACATTGTCCAATAGTATTATGTTTAAATGTGAATTTGCGATGGTGTGGTATTAGTGAAGTGTTGTATAAGTATGTTTGTCCTAATATATAGTGATATTGAATGCGATTATTTTGCTAGTGTATGTATTTTTTTTTATTTTCCTTGTTGTTATTTTGCGTATTTCCGCATCTTAAAGTATATGCGTATTCCCTGTATTTAATTTTATTAAAATTCCCCCCGCTTGTGAATGTGTAATGCTTATGTGCTTTGTTGAGTGATTGCTGTTGTGACATTTGCGGCGTGTTATTGTTGTGCATGATGTGGTATGCGTCATATGACCGAGCTGTGCGTATTTCTCGCGAGATCGAGTGTTAGGTGAAAAAAGCGTGTTTGTTTGTTTTTCCATTGATCTCTATGGGAGACTGTCAAATGCGGGCAGGATTCCGCGTGTGAAATACACGCGTTAGGAGTATCGTTAGAAGGTTTTGTTAGAACTCTAAATACCGGAGTCAAACAATGCCGTGCGTTAGACATAAACCATGCGTAGCGTTAGCAACCCATCTACCTCCAAACTCCAAATCTAGCCGTTAATATTTAAGTTGTTTTTATTTAATATTTCCAGGAATGTAAGAAGTTCTTTGTATGTGCCTTCCCAGATAAAGAAGATGTCATCTATGTATCTTATCCACATAGGTATTAGATCAGTGTATAGATTATTTGTGTCAATGAAAACTTCTTCTGCCTCCCACCAGCCTAGAAATAGATTTGCATATGTGGGGGCACATGCTGTGCCCATTGCTGTACCACGAATTTGCAAGTAGTGTTGATTTTCAAATATGAATTTATTATTTGTTAATACAAATTCTAGTAATTTAAGGATGAAATCGTCATGTGCTTTGCCCTCTTCAGATTTCTGTTCCAAGACATAGCGAACTACCTGTAACCCATCTTTGTGTTGAATTGATGTATATAATGACTCAACATCTGTCGTCACTAACCACGTTGATGCATTCAAACTGATGTTATTCAATCTTTGGAGTACCTGCATGGTGTCCTGTACATATGAGGGAAGCTCTGTAATGTATTCTCTTAGCCGAAAATCTATATATTCACTGGCTTTTTCAGTCAGACATCCAATACCCGAGACAATCGGTCTCCTTGGGGCGTTTCCTGGTTCTTATGTATCTTGGGTATTAGATAAAATGTTGCAACTTTTGGTTTAGATACATGTAAATATTTTTTCTCCTTTTCATTAATTATTCCCTCATATGCTGCTTCCATGATCAATGTGTTGTATTTTTGATGGATATTAGACATGGGGTTGTTGAAAAGTTTAACATAGCAGTTCTTGTCTTTCAGTTGTTTATATACTTCTTTTAAGTATAAAGGGAGGGGCCAGATGACGATGTTACCGCCATTATCTGAGTTCCTAATGACCACTTCATCCCATTGTTGCATCTCTTGCAGTGCTAATCTTTCTTTGTAGGTCAGGTTGTTGGTTTTTGGAAGTGCATTGAGCTTAGTAATTTCGTTACAGATCATTTAATTGAATATATCTAATTGTGGAGCATTGACATTTTGTGGTACAAATGTTGACTTATTGTGGATTTTGTTTCTCAATTTTTTATTTTTACTGGGATCATTTTCATCAAGTAGACTTTGAAGATCTTGAATGGTCTGCATTTCTTCTGTATTCCACCCCCATTCCGGTTCTTTGTTGGGGAAAAACTTTTTTAGAAGTAATTTGCGTACATACAATTGAACGTCTTTGATAACCTCAAATTTGTCTATGTTTTGAGATGGACAGAATGATAGACCTTTAGATTGATACATGGCTTTCTGAAAGCTGTATGTCAGATAAATTAATTATTCTTAGTGATTCAGGCGTATCTGGGAGAAGGGACTGGGTGTCCTCTTGTATTGATTCCCATTCCTCTGATGGTTCGACTGTTGGAATGTTCTCCCTCTGGCAGGTCTTTTGTTTTTTCCTCCCCCCTCTTCTGGTTTTTCTTCTTCCCCTCCTGACTCTAAAAAATCCTTCCTCTTATTGCGGCTTGAGGATCGGGGGGCTAACGTTGTGGTTGTATTGAGAGTGGGGGTCATGCTGCTAGAGCTCCCTTCCTCTCCATCAGTGTCAGATATGCCACTTTCTTCAATCATCACTTTTGGATTAGTGTTAGGTTGTCTATAAAAAGATCTATTCCGCCATTTATATACCCTGTTATTGGTAAAATCATTGATATCTCTGTTCAGTTTTCCTTGTTTGGTGTTTTTGAGTTCTAATTCATATTTGTCCAATTCCTTTTGATAGGTTTTATATGATTTTTCAAAATCAGGGTTACTTTGAAACTGCTTTAATGTTTCATTGTATTCCTGTATTTTAGTTTCTAGTATATCGTATTCTGACTGATCATTCTTCATTAACCCCTTAATGACTGAGGACGTGCAGGGTACGTCCTCAGAAAAAAGGCAGTTAACGCCTGAGAACGTACCCTGCACGTCCTCAGTGTGGAAAGCAGCTGGAAGCGATCCTGCTCGCTTCCAGATGCTTTCCGGTTATTGCAGTGATGCCTCGATATGGAGGCATCCTGCAATAACCTTTTCAAGCCATCCGGTGCAGAGAGAGCCACTCTGTGGCCCTCTCTGCACCGGAGATCGGTGGCTTGCTGCGTTGGTGGGTGGGAGCCGGACCGGGAGGCGGGTGGCGGCCATCGATGGCCCTGGTTATGTGAAGGGCGGCGGGATCGTGGGCGGGGGTGGCTGGGGGCGCGCACTGGTGCGCGCGCGTGCACGGAAGGGTGGGGGCGGGCGCGTGCACGGGGAGGGAGCGGGTGGGAACCGCTACACTACAGAAAATGCTGAAAATAAAAAATGTGAAAAATGTCAAAAAAAAAATTACGATCAGCAAGGTGATGGGGGTTTGTCTGTGGGGGGGGGGAGGGGGGTTGGGGAAGCTACACTACAGAAAAAAAAATAAACAAAAAACCACTTTTTATTGCAAACTGGGTACTGGCAGACAGCTGCCAGTACCCAAGATGGCCCCCAATAAGGTAGAGGGGAGGGTTAGAGAGCGGTTTTGGGGGGGATCAGGGAGGTTGGGGGCTAAGGGGGGGATCCTACACAGTAGCATATGTAAGTATGCTAAAAAAATTTTTTTATTTTTTTTAAAAACCCTTTTATTTTAGTACTGGCAGACTTTCTGCCAGTACTTAAGATGGCGGGGACAATTGTGGGGTGGGGGAGGGAAGGGAGCTGTTTGGGAGGGATCAGGGGGTGGGATGTGTCAGATGGGAGGCTGATCTCTACACTAAAGCTAAAATTAACCCTGCAAGCTCCCTACAAACTACCTAATTAACCCCTTCACTGCTAGCCATAATACACGTGTGAGGCGCAGCAGGATTTAGCGGCCTTCTAATTACCAGAAAGCAACACCAAAGTCATATATGTCTGCTATTTCTGAACAAAGGGGATCCCAGACAAGCATTTACAACCATTTGTGCCATAATTGCACAAGCTGTTTGTAAATGATTTCAGTGAGAAACCTAAAATTGTGAAAAATCTTACGTTTTTTTTAATTTGATCGCATTTGGCGGTGAAATGGTGGCATGAAATATACCAAAATGTGCCTAGATCAATACTTGAGGTTGTCTACTACACTACACTAAAGCTAAAATTAACCCTACAAGCTCCCTAAAAGCTCCCTAATTAACCCCTTAACTGCTGGGCATAATACACTTGTGGTGCGCAGTGGCATTTAGCGGCCTTCTAATTACCAAAAAGCAACGCCAAAGCCATATATGTCTGCTATTTCTGAACAAAGGGGATCCCAGAGAAGAATTTACAACCATTTATGCCATAATTGCACAAGTTGTTTGTAAATAATTTCAGTGAGAAACCGAAAGTTTGTGAAAAAATTTGTGAAAAAGTGAACGATTTTTTGTATTTGATCGCATTTGGCGGTGAAATGGTGGTATGAAATATACCAAAATTGGCCTAGATCAATACTTTGGGATGTCTACTAAAAAAAAATATATACATGTCAAGGGATATTCAGGGATTCCTGAAAGATATTAGTGTTCTAATGTAACTAGCGCTAATTTTGGAAGAAAAATGGTTTGGAAATAGCAAAGTGCTACTTGTATTTATGGCCCTATAACTTGCAAAAAAAGCAAAGAACATGTAAACATTGGGTATTTCTAAACTCAGGACAAAATTTAGAAACTATTTAGCATGGGTGTTTTTTGGTGGTTTTAGATATGTAACAGATTTTGGGGGTCAAAGTTAGAAAAAGTGTGTTTTTTTCCATTTGTCCTCATATTTTATCATTTTTTTTATAGTAAATTATATGATATGATGAAAATAATGGTATCTTTAGAAAGTCCATTTAATGGCGAGATAAATGGTATATAATATGTGTGGGTACAGTAAATGAGTAAGAAGAAAATTACAGCTAAACACAAACACCGCAAAAATGTAAAAATAGCCTTGGTCCCAAACGGACAGAAAATGGAAAAGTGCTGTGGTCATTAAGGGATTAATATCTTAATTTATTTTGTGGAGCATTCAGATAGCGCCTCTTCCCATTCTGAACTTAATTTTGAATTTTTAAACTCATATGCCGGGAATAATTGGATTCTGAGGCCTCTGGGTATTAATTTCTTTTCAATATAGTTTTCAAAAAAATGGCGGTTCCACCACACTTTATCCTGTTTAAACATGGTCTTATGTAACTCTCTGAGAGTACCATCCAATGAGGTTTGAGTAATATGTGGTTTAGTAGTGTTGCCTTCTTCAAAAATTTCCTCTAGATCAGCTGCTCTTTTTTGCTGTCTAGTTTGTCTGTCTTTATCCCATGGAAACTCCATGGTTGAGATAAAATTGAACAGTCTGTGGGCTCTATTGCTCAAGAATTCTGAATAACCCAGATAGCTAGATCAATAGTCAATAGTTAAAGCAATGGCACTACACGCGGACAAACTCCCAAGTGTTTACACAGTGGTAAATTACAATTATTAGTAGTTTCGTAATATTAGGAGGGAGGGGTGCTTCGCACTAAAATTGTATACAAAAAAATGCGTGGAGATACAAAAGAGAATCCCACTACAGAATGCGAGATTATCACTCACTATCCTGACTGAAAGGTGAAATTACAATTCCTACAATCTAAAACATAACTTTTAATAAATCTAAGATAAAAGGGGGGATACAATTACATTAAAAACCTAGGATAGAGAGGTCACTGCTAAGTTACCTTAATAAATTAAGTGTTACTAATAGGCCTCTGAGGTATGATAGCCAAGGTAAATATTAAGGTAATATCATCAACCTGTATTCCAGTAATAAAGTGGGTGTCAGTTAATTCTATTACCCATAGGTCCTAATAATCTTTTGGAGTAGTATAGTAAAAGGTACCCCAATAGTATGAACTATTCATAATGTCAAGGGAGGGTTGATCAAAAAGGGGGGCTGCCAGAAAAGGTACTACTAATTGCTGTAGAACTGAATATTAGAATGGTGTACCCAAAAGTATTTGTAACCAGTTAATAGAATACATAGATAGAGTGGATATGTAGTGCTTCAACATGTGTATATATATATATATGCTGATACTATATAAGCAATAATGAATGTTCCGAATATTTAGAATATCCACTTCATTATTGTACATCTGTGTAGTCTTTATTCTTTGATGATGGGACTAATACATGGCTTGAAAGTGTTCAAACTGTTGAAGTTTTAATCACATTGACATGCACAATATTTTCTGTTAGGTTTAGTATCTAAGCTATATCAATCTTTAGCGAAATGTAGCTTCTATGGAGATTGTAAGTGCATCAGCGCTAATGATCGCTGATATAGTATCTCAGTCAATCTGGTAAAATTGTTAGGTTAGCATATTATGAGTCTGTAAGAAACTTGCTACAATCTAAGATTTCCTTAGGTAGACATATATTAGTAATAATCATATTCAGACCCTACAAACTGCAATATATGTAAACAATGTAATGACCAGGAATGGGATTAAGATAGTAAATCTCTTGCTACACTTGATAAAAACAGCCATATATTTTCAAAAACTATCTGTGTGATTGCTAGAACTTGGCTTGCGTAAACCTAAATGGAACCCTAATTAATGTCATTACTAACACCTTTATTTGTCCTACTATTTCATGTCGAAATGCCTGCTGTGAAAAGGCCTAATACACCAGGTTTGTTGAAGACATGCTTGAGCATTGCATACACATGTGGTATGAGTTTAATTCATCGGAAGCTTGCAAATAAGACCAACTTTCAATCACATAATTCCATTCAAAATGCCAAAGATCACATCATTTGAAATAAAATCATGCTTTTGCACCAGCAAGGCCACTTAAAGGGAAATCAGCAAACAAACTTGATACTCAAGATGTGGTATTCAAGCTGTTATAAAGACATTTAAAGAATCAGTAGAGGTCAAGGACAAAAAAAGGACTGGAAAGCCAAGAAAACTTTCAAAATCTGATGAGAAGTTTCTCAGAGTTTCTTCTTTCAGAGACCAGAAGAAGTCCAGCA
Organism: Bombina bombina; assembly: GCF_027579735.1. Classification (NCBI taxonomy): domain Eukaryota; kingdom Metazoa; phylum Chordata; class Amphibia; order Anura; family Bombinatoridae; genus Bombina; species Bombina bombina. The sequence goes on along the minus strand of NC_069500.1, from coordinate 1,290,265,531 downwards.
AGGGCCTGGCTCAGCATCTGGCAGCTTCATCGGGATGCCAAGTTGATCATTTTTTTTGGAAGGGGAACAATTTGAAAAGGCAAAGATACATTAAAGCTGGCAAAGATTGGAATGAAGATCAGTGGAAAAGAGTATTATGGAGTGACAAATCAAAGCTTGAAATGTTTGGGTCCAATCATCGACAATATGTGAGAAGAAGAGTTGGAGAGAGATGAAAGAATGAGTGCTTGGGGCCTTCAATGAAATATGGTGGAGGGTCTGTCCTGGTTTGGGGCTGTATTTCTGCCAGTGGTGTTGGCGATATTGTCCGAATTGATGGGATCATGAATGCTGAAAAGTAAAGACAGGTTTTTAATTTATCATGCCATTCCTTCTGGGAAGCTCCTGATTGAGAATGGTTTTATTTTTTAGCATGATAACAATCCCACGCACAATGCTAATGCAGTGAAATAATATTTGGAGAGAAAAACAGCTGATAAAACACTGACAGTCATGGACTGGCCTCCACAGAGTCCGGACCTGAATATTATAGAGGTAGTATGGGATCACCTGGAAAAGAAATAAATAAAAGACAACCTAAATCTAAAGAAGAACTCTAGGAAGTGCTGAAGGAAGCCTGGTATAATACAACTTCAGAACAGTCTCCCCAAAAGAGGTCAAGATGTGTTTAGTGACAAGGGAGGTCACACTAAATACTGACTTTTGCCTGAAGAAGTCATTTTGTTCTGAAAATTGTGGGCTTTTTTACATTTTGTGTACATATTTCCTGTATTTTCTGTTTGTATCTTAATAAAGAGACCGAGAAATAAATGGATGGTCATTAAAACTTTGCTAAAACAACAAATCTAATGGTGGCCTAAGATTTTTGCCCAGTACTATATATATATATATATATATATATATATATTTATGATTATATATGTATTTACATATATATATATATATATATATATATATATATATATATATATATATATATAGATAGATAGATAGATAGATAGATAGATAGATAGATAGATAGATAAATACAATCACTTGCCACTTTATTAAGTACATCTGTTTAATTGATTGGTAACACAAATTGATAATCAGCCAATCACATGGCAGCAACTCAATGCATTTAGGCATCTAGATGTGGTGAAGATGACTTCCTGAAGTTCAAACCGAGCATCAGAATGGGAAAGAAACAGAATTTAAGTGACTTTGAATGTGACATGGTTGTTGGTGCCAGACGGTTGGTTTGAATATTTAAAAAAAACTGCTGATCTACTGAGATTTTCACGCACAACCATATCTAGGGTTTACAGAGAATGGTCCAAAAAAGATAAAATATCCATTGAGCGGCAGTTTTGTTGACAGCAATGCCTTGTTGATGTCAGAGGAGAATGGGCAGCCTGGTTCAAGATGATAGAAAGGCAACAGTAACTCAAATAACCACTTGTTACAACCAAGGTATGCAGAATACCATCTCTGAATGCACAACATGTTGAACCTTGAAGCAGATGGGCTACAGCAGCAAAAGACCACACTGGGTGCCAATCCTGTTGGCTAATTAGGCTACATTTTGTACAGGCTTACCAAAATTGGACAATAGAAGATTGGAAAAACGTTGCCTGGTCTGATGAGTCTCAATTTCTGCTGCGACATTCAGATGGTATGGTCAGAATTTTGCGTAAACAAAATGAAAGCATGGATCCATCCTGCCTTGTATCAACGGTTCAGGCTGGTTGTGGTGGTGTAATGGTGTGGGGGATATTTTCATGGCAAACTTGGGCCCCTTAGTACCAATTGAGCATTGTTTAAATGCCACAGCCTTCCTGAGTATAGTTGCTGACCATGTCCATCCCTTTATTACTACAGTGTACCCATCTTCTGAAGGGTACTTCCAGCAGGATAATGCACTACGTCACAAAGCTCAAATCATCTCAGACTGGTTTCTTGAACATAACAATGAGTTCACGGTACTCCAATGGCCTCCACAGTCACCATATCTCAATTCAATAGAGCACCTTTGGTATGTGGTGGAACGGGAGATATTATGGATGTGCAGCCGACAAATCTATTGTACATAGAATCTGGGATCGTAATGTATTTGGAACGTATAAGAGTTGGTGGTGATAATAGAGTCCATCTTGATGAAGAAGAAGTTAAATTGCATACTCTCGCGTTTTTAAAACCGCGGAAATTAACACACACACAATTTAGTAAATTTTAGTCAATTCAATTAAGCTTTGTTTGCATGACAGTCACTACAATTTTATTGCCAAAGCTAGAGGCTAGGGAGGGAGACACGGGAGGAAGGGAGGGAGATAGACACAGGATAGAGAGACACAGGAGAGAGAGACACAGGAGAGAGAGAGACATGAGAGAGAGACACAGGAGAGAGAGACACAGGAGAGAGAGAAACATGAGAGAGAGACACAGGAGAGGGAGACACAGGAGAGGGAGAGAGACACAGGAGAGGGAGAGAGACACTGGGGAGTGAGAGAGACACGGGAGGGAGAGAAACACGGGGGAGAGAGAGTGATACGGGGGGGAGAGAGAGAGACCCGGTGGAGGGAGAGAGACACAGGGGGAGAGAGAGACACGGGGGAGGGAGAGAGACATGGGGGGAGAGAGAGAGACATGGGGGGGAGAGAGAAAGACATGGGGGGGAGAGAGAAAGACATGGGGGGGAGCCAACTGGAGTCCTCTTCCACTCCTCCATGACGACATCACGGAGTTGGTGGATGTTAGAGACCTTGCGCTCCCTCACCTTCCATTTTAGGATGCCCCACAGATGCTCAATAGGGTTTAGGTCTTTAGACATGCTTGGCCAGTCCATCACCTTTACCCTCAGCTTCTTTAGCAAAGCAGTGGTCGTCTTGGAGGTGTGTTTGGGGTCGTTATCATGTTGGAATACTGCCCTGCGGCCAAGTCTCCAAAGGGAGGAGATCATGCTCTGCTTCAGTATGTCACAGTACATTTTGGCATTCATGGTTCCCTCAATGAACTGTAGCTCCCCAGTGCTGGCAGCACTCATGCAGGCCCAGATCTTGACACTCTCACCACAATGCGTGACTGTAGGCAAGACACACTTTGTACTCATCACCTGGTTGCCACCACACATGTTTGACACCATCTGAACCAAATAAGTTTATCTTGGTCTCATCGGACCACAGGGCATGGTTCCAGTAATCCATGTCCTTAGTCTGCTTGTCTTCAGCAAACTGTTAGTGGGCTTTCTTGTGCATCATCTTTAGAAGAGGCTTCCTTCTGGGACGACAGCCATGCAGACCAATTTGATGCAGTGTGTGGTGTATGGTCTGAGCACTACCAGGCTGACCCCCACCCCTTCAACCTCTGCAGCAATGCTGGCAGCACTCATACGTCTATTTCCCAAAGACAACCTCTGGATATGACGCTGAGCACGTGCACTCAACTTATTTGGTCGATCATGGTGAGGCCTGTTCTGAGTAGTACCTGTCCTGTGAAACTGCTGTATGGTCTTGCCCACCATGCTGCAGCTCAGTTTCAGAATCTTAGCAATCTTCTTATAGCCTAGGCCATCTTTATGTAGAGCAACAATTATTTTTTTCAGATCCTCAGAGAGTTCTTTGCCATGAGGTACCATGTTGAACTTTTAGTGACCAATATGAGAGAGTGTGAGAGCGATAACACCAAATTTAACACACCTGCTCCCCATTCACACCTGAGACCTTGTAACACTAACAAGTCACATGACACCAGGGAGGGAAAATGGCTAATTGGACATTTCCACTTAGGGGTGTACTCACTTTTGTTGCCAACGGTTTAGACATTAATGGCTGTGTGTTGAGTTATTTTGAGGGGACAGCAAATTTACACTGTTATAAAGGCTGTACACTCACTACTTTACATTGTAGCAAAGTGTCATTTCTTCAGTGTTGTCACATGAAAAGATATAATAAAATATTTACAAAAATATGAGGCGTGTACTCACTTTTGTGAGATACTGTATATATATTTAGACATGTATATGTATGCATCTCTATGTTAAAGCCATTTGAGATCCTTTTTTTGCTAACACTTGAGACCTCATATCTTTGAGCCCTTAACTTTTCTTATGCAATATTTTTTTATAACTATTTCTTATTAGATAGTGTTATTATAAGTGTAACTGACCTTTTAAATGTATTTTTGATGTCTTTTGAGACACTTTTTATTGTGCATTGGAGCCCTTTACAGTCAAGTAGATAAATACATTTAAAAGCATATTTATGCAATATTCTGTGTATTTACTATAAACATTTAAGATTCCAATGTTCTTCACATAGGGGAATATGTTCTAAGCATTTTAATTAGATATTTATATATATGTATATACTGGAGAGAGAGAAAGAAAAAGAGAGAAAGAAAAAGAGAGAGAGAAAGAGTGAGTTGTGTGAGAGAGAGAAAGAGAGAGTGAGAGAGAGAGAGATACCCCTCTCCTTGGGCATTTTGTCCCAGGAACAGCTTTGACACAGTCTTCACAGCAGAGAAACACTTTAAAACACACTGGATTAGGTGTAAAAGGTGTGGACTGTTTATTGACAGGCAATTTGCAGGAATACAGTTTTAACATAAACAAAAGAACAAAATCAAAATAAATCCTTCCACAATGGCCCTTACTAAACAGAATAATCCAAATCCATAAATAAATACAGCACCACTGAGTGTGCACGGTGGTAAGGAAAAACTGCAATTCCTCAATATATAAATGTTATTCATGCAATCCACCAGCACTTGTAGGTATAAAAAGTATCTTTTATTGAAGATCAAGTTAAAACAAGCAACGTTTCGTGACCCTATGTCATTTAGCATGACTAAGTGACATAGGGTCACGAAACGTTGCTTGTTTTAACTTGATCTTCAATAAAAGATACTTTTTATACCTACAAGTGCTGGTGGATTGCATGACTAAACAGAATAAAGTATCTCTAAATAAAGTTGTGTGGCATTTCCACAAAACTGCAAAATTACAAAAAACAGATTTCAACCTCACAGAGCTATAAATGCTAGACAGCAACACACCTTAATATACTCTGTCTTTCAAATACATTTTCCCACAAACAACTTCAGCACAAACTATTTAACAGAGTAAATTGATGATAATTAGCTGCAGGAGAGGAAACCTTAGCTTGTAGGGAAAACCTGAAATGGATTTCTCACCTGCAGTTCTCTGCTACATCCAAACTGTGGAGTAGATTGCTGGCCCATGATACACAATTAATAGTACATTTTCAATTTTTTAATTCCATCAAACGTCTATAATTTGTGGGGAAACATAGATTCCACTATACACAATTCCATTAGCATATATATATATATATATATATATATATATATATATAGAGAGAGAGAGAGAGAGAGAGAGAGATAGATTGTTCCAAAATACCATCAGATATATGTAGAAATATGTATTTATGAATAAATAGAACATATTCTTCATGTGAACAATATTGGAATTTAAAATATTAATAATTTCATGTCAGGTTAGCGCACTTGAGAAAACGTGATTGGGTTTGCATGCATGTAAGGTGTTTCCCCCTATTTTCGGGCTCCATTGACTTCTATGGGGGAATACATTAACCCGATAGTGATAGTTGAAGTTTGGCTTTTTGCACATGTCAAGATAGTGCGCAAGCTAAAACATTTTATTTCAACTTCTAATACCAGCAATACCTGACACGTGCAAAAAGCTTACTTCTAGAGGAGTTATCATGCGAGCTTGAAACATTAATAGTGCTCCACTCATAATCTAGCCCTAACACGTTAATGGATTTAACATTGATGGTGGCTGTTTTTTTGTTTAGCCAGTTATCAATTCATTTTTTAAATAAGTTTATAATTGTCACACCCATGCCCAGTGACAGCACAAGTCTGGGAAACCTGCTGTGCAGTTTTCCCTCATGGTGATTTGAACCCTGGACCTGCTATTTGGGCTCCATTACCTGCCAGTTGTATATTGTTTTGCAATTATCTCAGACTACATATTTAAACCTGTTGGCTAACCACTCCCTGCCCTGAAGCCAAAGCCTCTGTCTGTTTGTTGTAAGCTTTTGTTCTTGAATTCTCCCTGGTACCTGACTACACCTCAGATCTTCCCTTATGTTTTGTGGATTGTATGGACTGTTTTAGTACCTGACATCTTTTGCCTGAATTCTGGCCTTTGGTTTTCAATTTTGTACTGCTACTGCCCATCTGATTCTGACCCTGGCTATAGCTGACAATTCTACTGTGCTTAAGAGGTGCCAGTATTCTGACTTACTACAGAGGTGCTGATAACCTGCCTTGTGCTCTAAAAGTATCAGTATCCAGCTCCCTGCCTCATCCCTGTATTCCTGTGGCACCTGTCTTCCATCCATCCTGCCACAGCCTTGTCCTCCAAGCATCCTGCTACTTAACGTCTCCCTGACACTTTAGGTGGGGGATTGCAATCATCTCGATCCAATCAAACTGGGATGATTGACAGCTGCAGGGGGCAGCATTGCACAATCAGCAGCAAGGCTGGGTAGACAAGGTTGATAACAGCGAACCTCGTTTTCCCGTCTGATGTTAAATTGAGGCCAATGTCTCATCATCTGCCATACAGATAAAAATATTATGTTGTATTGACTGGACTTACACAAAACTGTTAACCATAAAACTAACTTCTGATGCCGTCTCTGATGTCTATGACGTTTAAAGTTGCGTTGGTATTGCTGAAAACTTATAATACCAGAGCACATTATCGTGCACTGGTATTACACAGTGGAGCACACATATCACTTTCATCAAAGCAATATTTAGCGCTCCACTTGTAATCTGGCCCTTAGTGTTTACTCATGGTAGCTTTCAGCATGACAGGCATGTGAAAATCTCAAATAAATATAATTCTATAACTGGAACAGTAAGATAAAGCTACTAGTATTGCAATATATGTCTCCAAAACTTCCGACATAGTTATCATATAAAGAGACACTATATAATGCAAACCAGTAAGGAGAATAAGAAGCTTTAAAAGCTAAAAGTTGATTTATGGAGCAGTTAAACCTACAACAAAGTCAGACCCATGACTCTGTAGAGGACAGGCCTTAAGGGTAGCTCTAAAGTGAACAACAGGGCAAATTAGCAACATGTGCCTCATATCCTCTACCAGTTCTGAAATGTTGAAACCAAGAAGACATGACTATGTCAATGTCAGAACTCACTCTCCGGGTCTCAATGTCATCCATGTTCTTAGAACAAAGGTAAACAGTAAGAAGTCTTTCTTTAGCTTCCTGCACCACAAAGGCAATGGGTTTCCCCTGTAAAGTTATCGGGTGCACTTCTATAGGGGTCACCCCAAGCTCTGTATTCTCAAGGTGAATCCTCCAGCACTGCACACTTATAAGCTGTGGAATCTGTGCGGAATTCAACTTTTACACTGAAAGCCCTTATCTGTTGCAGGGCAGAAATAGTTAACTCTGTAGTGGGGCTACACAAACCTTCATTATCTTTCACAATACCTGACTCACTCCTATTAGAGCTCTGATGCTTTTAACGGCTGCAAAATTGTCTGCATTACAATACACAGCTCCTGCTCTCAAGCTTGCAAAAATGGTCCTAGAGTATTTGATTTATTTATGTGTCCTATTGTGTAAGGACATCCATGTTAAGATTCTGGGGTAGATTTATCATACCCCGGGTAGACATGATTCGCCCTGGTAACCAGCACTGGGAGAGGTAGCAGAGCATTGGGGTCTGGTAACAGCACTGGGAGAGGTAGCAGAGCAGGGGCAGGGGGGCCTGGTAACCAGCACTAGGAGAGGTAGCAGAGCAGGGGGGACTGGTAACCATACTCTGGGAGGACATTGCAAAAGCATTGCTTGTGCAATGCTGCCCCCTGTACATTCGCTGCCAATCGAACGATAGCAGGGGGTGTCAATCATCCAGATCATATCTGATCAGGATGATTGCAGTCCGCCACCTCAGAGGTGGCGGACTAGTTAAGGAGCAGCGGTCTTATGACCGCTGCTTCTTAAATCCTGTTTTTCTTAAATCACTGCTTGATAGATGTACCCCATAGACACAATATTAAAATGTTCAGGTGAATAACCAACCACAAGAAAGCTGCCAGTGTACATTACTTGCAAGATAACACTGCTTTCGATGACATCAGGAGAGATGCCATTGAGGGGGTTTGGATGAGGCCTTCTACACCACTGAATCTTGCCTCAATAAAACAAAGGTTCCAGAATACTCGAACAAGGGCTTTAATTAGCACTCAGCAAAGTTCAGTGAAGTCAGATTTGCTTAGATTCTGCCTGGATGTCCTGTATATATCTATCACTAAAAAATAATTAATTTATATGTATATAGTACTTGCTATTTGAAGAGAGATTATATAGATTTTTATAATATAGATTTGTATGCATATTTTTAAATTTATTTTTACTACAATGTATCTATATACGTTTATTGGGCTAGATTCATAGACGTTCTCCATTATGCTGCCAAGTAATGTCTTTGTTCAAACGAGATTATGTTTGAAATTCATTCAAGGGTTAATTCACTTATCTTTTCTGGAAGATTGCCAGTGGGCTATTAATATATACAGTTAATAGCCCACTGGCAATCTGGGGCCCGATCCGATAAAAATCGTCGCCCGCAAAAGTTGGCGATGCCAATATTTGCTCTGGATTGGTATCCTATATACGGCGTAACATAGAAGTTACGCGCGTAGATTTCTGGCGTCGCCCGTAGTTTTTTGGCCCATAGACTAACATACAAAACACGCACAGTTTGGTATCCAATATACGGCGTAAGTACTTACGTGCGCAGATTTCAGAAAATCTACTCCAATCTCATCTCGCCACAAATTTCAGCCGCAGGGACGCTTGCACTGACTTAGAAACCAACGTAACTCTCGGAAGGCCTAACAAGTGCATGCTTAACAACAATAGATCACAATAGTTAACCTCTTAAAAGCATTTAAGATTCCTGCCCCTGCAAGTTTGTCAAACCAATCACAAAGGGGTGCATCATGGGGCCCAGGGGGACATCATGGGGCCCAGGGGTGCATCATGGGGCCCAAGGGGTGCTGGAAGCCCTACAATCCCCTGTTGTTCTGTCTACACGTGCTGAATCTATAGTTGTTGCTGAGGTCCATGGTGATGGTGATGCCCCTGCTGCAGCTGGTCATCGAATTACATACTGCGGAGTTCCACTGCATGTAAGGGAAACTACAGTACTACATCCCACCCCCATTCCCTTAACCACCCTAATTACTGAAAATATATCATTAGTTCAATTCATGTTTTGGTCACTATGATTTATTGACTATCATTTTGAGGAATGAAAATGGATGTTTATACCTTATGTTCACACCTTCTGTAAAAACATTATTATTTAGATATATATACCCATGTGCAGGGATAGGCAAGGTGTCCTTCACTAAAACTCTTTACCTTAGAAAATGTCAGCAACAGCCTTGGCTCGTGCCTATCCCTGCACATGGGTCAATTTCTATTGGATGTGAGAAACCTTGATTTGCTTCTTAAAAGTGAATATCACTATATGTACCCTTCATACATAACTATGTGATGTGGTTTAGAGAACATGAATATGTCAGAAACATGATGATATTACCTTTTCTGGGCCATTTCCACACAGGCCTTATTACATCTTTCAAAGATATTAGTGTACTAAAACACCCCTCACATGGATGTGGGTGACAATTATATGGTAAATAACAGAGGACAAGATTTAGGATTAAATAAAACAAGATTTATTTTCTTTTAGGCTTCTTAGATGAGGGGGCTAAGGGGCCTAGAGTGGGTCTCCTGCCTCTCCTGGGTTGTGTTGATTCCGAGGATCCTGCAGGAGTGCTGGCCACAGATGAGATGCTGGAGGCAATGTCCTGCTGGTAGGTGAAATGCTCCACCAACACACCCAACAGTTGGTTCTGTTCCCTCCATCGGTTGTCACTCTGAATCTGCATGTCAGACATCACTCTCAGCATCTGGGATTGATTTTGGACCATAGCAGTTAAAGATGCTGCCATGTCCCGTTGCAGCTCAATGGAACGCTGTTGTAAAGTCTGTTGACTCCTATAAAACCTGCGTTGGTCCCTCTGCATTCTCTCGCAGGTTGATGTGAGACTCTCGCAGGTGACTGTTTGCCTCCTCTGTAGGGCAATGTATTCATCGCCCATGGCGGAAGTCAGTGGATCCATGTACTCTTCCCCAGCAGGGACTCTAGGCACTGGTTCCATTTCTATATCCTCAGCTGGTGGTGCGGGCTGGGGAATCTCTGCTGGTGGTGCAGGCTGGGGAATCTCTGCTGGTGGTGTAGGCTGGGGAATCTCTGCTGGTGGTGCAGGCTGGGGAATCTCTGCTGGTGGTGCAGGCAGGGGAATCTCTGCTGGTGGAGCTCTTCCAAGTGCAGCAGATGGTGCAGATGTCCGGATGGACTGATAGTCCCATTGCCTGCTGGTGTGCACCCACTCAGCCTGCTGGTAGAATCCCGGAGTGGCCTGATATTGTTGGGGGGGGGTAAAGGCATCTACCCTTCGGGGCAGGCTTGGCTGCCCCTCCAAGCCAAAGGAATAGTCCTCCGGCCAGGGCTCCTGCCAGGTATCCTCCTGTAATTCTGGCGGCATGACACTCGGATCTTCAATTGAGGCAGTCCAACCCAGGTCATGCCTGGCATACTCCTGCTGGACTCTCCGGACCGGTGGTCGAGGTGGAGAAATACTTTCTTCCGGTGGTGGAGGGGGATGCATGGGTGTTGGCACCCTGGTGACTGGAGGTTCTGTGGAGGAGTTAAATGATGAGAGGGATTAGTACAGTCAGATATATATCCATGTGGGCATACAATGTACATGCTAGGGCCTATACACATTCTCATGTCAAACTCTATAACATGCATGCATGTGCACATTGAGATTTGTGATATGAGGGTTTTTAATATGCAAAGTATACATGTATGTGTTTCATACAATAGTTCTGTGTACATGTCAGTGATGGAGAAAATGTGTTCTTTAAGTGACACTATGGTTGTGATGACTATAGTGTCCATTTACTGAAAACTCTACATGTGGCTTGTGGCCTGTGTTACTCTGAGATATGTTAGTATTTCACTATTCCACCTCATATCATGAATTTCAATGTGTTAAGTAGCATTCAATGGACATTAAACCCATTTTGATTCTTTCCTGATTCAGCTAGAGCATGCAATTGTAAACAACTTTGTAATTTACTTCCATTACCTAATTTGCTTCATTCTCTTGATATTCGTAGCTGAAAAGCATATCTAGATAGGCTCAGAAGCTGCTGATTGGTGGCTGCACATCAATGCCTCATGTGATTGCCTCACCCATGTGCATTGATATTTAATAAACAAAGATTAAGAAAATAATGAAGCTAAATAGATAATAGAAGTAAATTGGGATGTTGTTGAAAACTGTATTCTCTATCTGAATAATGAAATAAAAATATTTGGTTTCATGTCCCTTTAATGTTATATCTCATTGTAGATGTTTTTGTTAGTAGGCCAAATACTATGCTTCTCATTGTGTACATGAATGTGTGACAATATAGGATGTTATAACTCAAATACATATAATACTGGTGTGTGGGATGTTACTCACCAGCATGCTGTGCTGATGTTTCAGTCCCTGAGTCACGAGCCCCTGGAAGTCCACGGACTGCTGTGACGCTCAGGGACCTACGAATCAGCTCCTGCCACTCGTTGTATTCTGCCTCATAGTGAGGCCCACCTCCTGTTGCCCTCTGGGACATTGCTTCTTGGCCCATCTTCTCCTTAACTCTCCTCTTACAGTCATTCCACCTCTTCTTTAGGCCATCCACATTCCTCCTCTGCTGGGACACACCATTAACGGCCTCCACCACCTTCTGCCAGGCATCTTTATGCCTACGGGCAACTCCTTTGCCCTTCTCTTGGCCAAAGAGGGCGGTATGGTTCTCCAGGACAGCCTGGACTAGAGCGAGGTTTTCAGCAAATGTGAAGTTGGGGCACCTCATACGCTCCTCGTCCTGGGCCGCCTGGCTCCCTCCCTGGGACGTCCCTGGTGTGGGTTCCTCCCTATCCTCTCCCTCCTCCCCCCTTCTATCCCCATGTGCACCCTCTATCCCTCTTCTGAGTGTGACTGGCCTTGGGGCAACCCCACTCCCATCCTCCCTTCTAGCTCTCCCTCTCCCCACTCCGCTCACTCCCTGACAGGGACCCTGCCGCTCCTCCTGTCCATAATCCTCTCCCTGCAACTCCCCTTCCCTCCTCCTCCCCTCCCTATCTCTCCCTGACATCCTCACACTACACACACTCACACACTCCCACTCACTCCCACTTCAATCACACACAATCACAACCAAACACTCAGCCTTTCACACTGTAAAAGATAAATAAAATGTGTAAGGTGTTATAAAAAAAAAAGTGTTGTGTATTTTGTAAATGTGTGTATGCAAAATGTGTGCAATATGTAAAAAAGTGACAGTAATGTACAAGCTTAACAATTCCACCAAATCCGACCTAACTAAATATTATGCAATGCGCCTCTCTCTACTCTTACGACTTTCTCCTACTCACTGTAGTGTGCTGTAGCTCCAAGAACTGACCAAACACACTAAAGAAAATGGCGGCTGCGTAGGGGTTTCAGTATGAATTTTGAATATCGTCATTACGTGGCGCATCTCTTAGAACTGGCGTAAGTTTTTACGAGTCTTAGGCTAATTTGCATAAAACTACACTTTATTGAGACTTTACAGGAACAAAATACTGGCGTAAGTACTACTAAAATGTGTATTTGCACACATTTTAGCTGCTCGCTGGTTTTTACTACTTACGCCAGTTTAGCATCTGACGGCGCTGGATATTGGATGGCTCGAGTTGCGAGCTGTAACTGCGGGCGACGTGGGTTCCCTCGCTTGCGCCAAAAAATTTGATAATAGAAGTAAACTGGAAAGCTGTTTAAAATTGTACGTTCTACCTAAATCATGGAATAAACATTTTGGGTTTCATGTCCCTTTAACTAAAAATTGTTCACTTTTGTTCTGCCAATACAAATTGCTGTTATTTGTATTATTGTACGTCAGAGCAGTGCTCCAAAAGCTGCTACTATACAGCTAGAAGCCTGCTTGGGAGAGATCTCTGTACCTCATTCAGACAAACCCCTGAACTACTGGGCAGTTAATAAACTGAGATTTAATGGCCCAAAAATATCTTTCTGCCCCATGCAGTAGTGTGAAAAGTGAAAGACTGTTCAGCTTAGCGTCAAACGTCCTTGCTGATAACAGAAACAGACTTATAGCTGAACATGCAGAGATGCTTCTGTTCCTTAATAAGAACTTGCCACTAACTGATAGAAAAAATATTCAAATTGCTAGATTGACTGTTATACTGCTAGTTCTCATCTTGCACAATTATGCTCAAAACATACTGTACTCTGAGGAACATCCTTAGCTAGGGTTGGACTGGGTATAAAAAGCAACCATAAAAAAATATACAGCCGTATTTTCTGAGTCAGTAGAATGCAAATGCCCCATTTGTCTCAAAGGGGATTACTGTAACGCTTGTGGGATACTCCTCTATCAGACCGAACTCAGCCAGTAGTCTTGTTATCCCGGTGTCGAGCAGGAATGATAGGGAATATCCCAGAGCAGAGAAAGTCAATGAGATGAGGAAGATGGCACTCACCACAGGCAGGACAGTTCCCAACGGAAACAGCAGAGCAGTCCAGGGATAAAGCACTAGAATGGTCAGGCAGGCAGGGATTGGCAACAGTAAATAATCCAGCAGATTAAGGGTTAAAACAGGTAGAGTAGTCAGCAGACAGGCAGGTTCAGCAACAGTGATCAGTCCAGCAGTTTAAGGTTTAAGACAGGTAGAGTAGTCAGCAAACAGGCAGGTTCAGCAACAATGATCAGTCCAGCAGTTTAAGGGTTAAGGCAGGTAGAGTAGTCAGTAATCAGGCAGGTTCAGCAACAATGGTATTTAGGTACATATAACTATCTGTCACACTGCATCAGTTATTTAGCATATGAGTATTATCTCCCTTTAAGTAATAAGACTTTAACCTACACCTTTGAATTAGTACTATGCATTTATTTTACAACACAATTTGATAGTACCTATTTACCTACTACTTATACCACAAGATTAACTTTCTCTTTTATACTCTTATGATCAATGCAGACCAGTTTCCCTCAGCAGCATATGATTTCAGAAGGTTTAATATTTTGCTGTTTTTTTTTTTTTTATCTTACTGTATTTCAGACCCATCAGTCACCACAGAAGTAAGAGATGTGCACAAGCATCCTACTGTAACATGCTGCACTATAATGGTAACCTGATGCCACCAAGAATGGTCTTAGGAAGGACATATTCCATAATTACATGCTTAGATTGCACTCACAAAATTGGCCAATGCACAGTAAAGCCACATGGTCACTTCTCTCCTTGATTCCTCTCTTGCTGCCTTTGATATAGCCATCTCTTTGTTCTTCAATTTCCAGTGCACCTTTCCTGATACATTTTTTATCATTTTATTTTGATTTCACAAAGCTCTGCTACATTCACTCTTCTTTTAACTCACACCAGAATAAAAATGTAATATTAATATTATTTAATTTTTTCCATTTTCTTTTCTCAACTCTGCAGTTCCTGCAAGTATTTGAAAAACCCGTTTAGTTCTATGAATAAAACCCCCCCATATATGTTCACCAGAATATTGTCTTAATCAATTTGTAACAAAATAAACTAATACACACCTTGTTCTACTCAAATGCGTTTTAATTTCTTTGATAACAATAAATAAAAAAGAAGACTATTCAATATTGTTGAGTAGGCAGAAAGAAAGAACAATATATATATATATACACTCTTTGGCCAAAAGTAAGTGGACAATTGTTACAAGGGCATAAAATCCAGCACATAGCCATGAAATCTCCATAGACAAACACTGGCAGTAAAATGGATTGTACTAAAGAGCTCAGTGACTTTAAACATGGTACTTTCAAAAGATGGCATCATTGCCACAAGTCAGTTTGTGAGATTTCTGCCCTTTTTGATCTGCCCCATTCAAATGTAAGTGCCATTATTGATTAGTAAATGAATGCCAAATAGAATATTTGCTCATGTCTAGTGGAAACATATTCTTTGTAGTGATGAATTGTGCTTTAGTATCTGGAAGTCTGATGGAAGAATCTGGGTGTGGTGGAAGCCAGGAGAACACTACCTACTTTAATGCATAGTGGCTGCCTAAGTTTTGTGGAGGAGGGATAATGGTCTTCGGCTGTCTTACAGGGTTTGGGTTAGGCATCTTAGTTCCAGTGGAGGGTCATCTTAATGCTACAAGATACCAACACATTTAGACAATTGTTTACTTCTAAGTTTGTGGCAACAGTTTGTAGAAGGTCTTACCTGTTCCAGCATTACGTTGCCCCTGTGTACAAAGTCCATGAAGACATGGTTTTGTATGCAGGAACTCAAGTGGTCTGTACTGAGCTCTGCCAATAGTGATCCAGACATTCTCATCCAACATCAGTGCTGGATCCCAGAAATGCTCTTTTGGCTAAATGGATACAAATTCCCAGAATATTGTCAGCTGTTATAGTTGCAAGGAGGGGGGTAACTCTATATTAATGCCTAGATATATAGCTGTCAGCAGTTTGTATAGTTTGTTTGTTGTCATTAAAGGGACAATAATCACCTTGTAATTACAATACATTTATGTTGTCTTGCTATAGATAAGTCTTAGCTTTCTTTTTATTGCAATTATTTTTCAATAGCCAAACTTCACTTACCATTTGCCTTATTTGGAGGAGCCAGTTTGGGCTTTAGTCAGCAGACAACCAGGCTATCCACGGTTATAAAGTTAGTATAGAATGCATTTATTTTCAGTTGTAATCTGTTAAAGCCAATTAGAAACACATATCTAGCAGATTTATCCTTCAGAAGTCAGCAAATGCATTTCAAGATCTGAGTAGTAGGAATTTCTCAATTTTCAGAGCTAAATTACATGAAAATGGGGTAAAAAAAATAATGAAAATATATTGCAAAGTTGTTTCATTATGCACAACTTAACATTTTATATACAAATATCAAGGTGCACTGTCCCTTTAAGACAGCTCTGTTATATCAAAAACCTAAAGGTTATGGCTTAACACTATCAAAAGATTTGCAAGATGGCAATATTAGGCTATAGCTTATAATTACAAAGTTTTTAGCTTGTTTTATAATGTTTGATGTTATTTACGTTGTTTACGTTATGTTTTGGTGTTTCATTCCCTTTAAAAGGACAGCTTACTTGAAATGTTTTTATTGTTTAGAAAAATAGAGAATCTCTTTATCACCCATTCCCCAGTTTTTCATAACCAGCACAGTTTTATTAATACACTTTTTACCTCTGTGATTACCTTGTATCTAAACCTTGTATCTAAGAAGTTATAAACTATATTAATATAACAATGATGGTTGTACAAAGCTGGGGAATGGGTAGTAAAGGCGTTGTCAATCTTTTTAAAAAATACAAAAAATCAAGTAGACTGTGCATTAAGGAAATCCCGAAAGTGTAGATTTATGTATGTGTAGATACAGCGCCTTGACCCTAGTACCTATAGCTTTGAACGGAGGCTGCCTAGCTAGCCAGTGGTTGAGTAAGATGTGTTTTGTATGTTCAAAGCGCCAAAAGCAGGCAAGGTATTACAAATCTGTGTTGTTAATAGTATGATGGAAAAACTAATGTCAGTATAGATTAAGATGTCTTTATTAATGTGCCTTATAGTCTTAATATGTTTCCATAGTGGCTAATTAAAATAATAAAATCGTTTCAACAGCTGCTGAACAGTAATAAGATGATACAATAGGGGATTGTGTTTAGCAATGACCCCACCGATATGATCACAGTTATAACAATATAAATAATCACAGATACAATTATGATGTAAGTATTCACAAATAAAATTATGAATAATCACAAATAAAATTATGAATAAAATTAGGTGGACGTCATAGATAATTGCACGTGCATTCAAAAGAAAAGAAAAAATGGCAAGAAAAATTGAAGGAATCTTAAATTGTGAGATGTGAAGAATGTGAAAAAATATGAACAAATAAAAAATTGTGAAAAATTTGTAAAAAATGTGGAAAATTTATAAAAAATGAAAAAATAAATGGATAACAAATCGATAAAAAATATCAAATAGAGGTGTGTGTCTCTAAAACATTAGAAAAATGGTGATCCGTGCAAATGGGATGGAATCCAGAGGTTTAGAAACAAAGTCACAATTCTAATAAATAAACCATTGATGTTCAACAAAGGTTGATTGAAGAATAATAAACAAACTTGTTTCCCGATGGTGAGAGATCCAGTGATGGTGATCCTAGGGCAGTATAAGTCAAAGATGCTTTCCTAGTGGTGAGAATCCATTAATCCTATTTAGACCATAGTGAATTATTTGTTATTCTTCTTGAATTTCAATGTGAAGTCCTGTAAATGTATAAAAACAAATAGTGCAGAACGTCCAGACACAGTTAAAAAGAATGAAAGTATGCTTACAAAGTATGCTTACCAGCTGCTGGTATACCTACAAGCAGCTGGTAAGCATACTTTCATTCTTTTTAACTGTGTCTGGACGTTCTGCACTATTTGTTTTTATACATTTACAGGACTTCACATTGAAATTCAAGAAGAATAACAAATAATTCACTATGGTCTAAATAGGATTAATGGATTCTCACCACTAGGAAAGCATCTTTGACTTATACTGCCCTAGGATCACCATCATTGGATCTCTCACCGTCGGGAAACAAGTTTGTTTATTATTCTTTCATCAACCTTTGTTGAACATCAATGGTTTATTTATTAGAATTGTGACTTTGTTTCTACACCTCTAGATTCCAATCCATTTGCACGGATCACCGTTTTTCTAATGTTTTAGAGACACACACCTCTATTTGATATTTTCTATTGATTTGTTATCTATTTATTTTTTCATTTTTTATATATTTTCCACATTTTTTAACAAATTGTTCACAATTTTTTATTTTTTCATATTTTTTCACATTTTTCACATCTCACAATTTAAGATTCCTTCATTTTTTCTTGCAATTTTTTTCTTTTCTTTTTAATGCACGTGCAATTATCTATGACGTCCACCTAATTTTATTCATAATTTTATTTGTGATTATTCATAATTTTATTTGTGATTATTCATAATTTTATTTGTGAATACTTACATCATAATTGTATCTGTGATTATTTATATTGTTATGACTGTGATCATATCGGTGGGGTCATTGCTAAACACAATCCCCTATTGTATCATCTTATTACTGTTCAGCAGCTGTTGAAACGATTTTATTATTTTAATTATTTCAATTAGCCACTATGGAAACATATTAAGACTATAAGGCACATTAATAAAGACATTTTAATCTATACTGACATTAGTTTTTCCATCATACTATTAACAACACAGATTTGTAATACCTTGCCTGCTTTTGGCGCTTTGAACATACAATACACATTAAGGAAATACCCTTATAATGTTTTTATTTTTTTAACCCCTTAATGTACGTCGCTGGTCTTTATTTGGGGGTGCCATTTACAATAGCGCAGTCTCGTTGCCACACAATCCCTTAAGGACTAGCGACGTACAGGGCATGTTATGGTAGTCAAGGGGTTAAATAACATTTTTTGTATTTTTTAATTTTTGGGTTGCAGAGTTTTTTTTCTTTATAGGCTATGAAAAGCCTACTGAGTATGCCAATCACATCTCCCTTTCTGTGGTCAATTATGGAAAAATATAACTGAGCTCCTATTCTGATCAAACAATTGCTGTTTAACATATTGTAGAATCAATGTCCACTCCTAAAGTCTTTAGGAGACAAGAATGAAAAGCTAGGAAAATAAATAATGGAAGTAACTTTTTTTTTCCAATTATTTTTTTAGTTTACTATGTATTGTCAAATACATGGCAAATTCAGTTTCAAGTTTTTTTTTATTTTTTGTTTGTTTCTTGATGACTAAAATTGAACATCTATGGTTTAAATGATTTTCTTTATCAATAAAGTGAACAGATGTTTCTATGTGTGCTATGTGAATAATAGTTTCATTTTATTCTCAATGTCGACATTTTTGAGCATTTTCAGCAGCTATAATTGGTTTTCTAAACTTTTCTGTTTAAATAATTGTGTAAAATATTTGTATATAAAAAAAAGAGAAAGCACAATATTGTTAGCACAATTTATTGGCACACCAATTGGCAAAGCATACATGATTTACTTTTTTCATAATACATCGACTGTGTGCTCAAAATGATCATATGTAAATGATAGAAAAAAATGACCTATTAAGTCCCACATAAATACTGCAATAATAATAAAAAATGAAACTGAGGGATTTACAAAATATTTATACAAGAAATATACTATGTAAGAATACAACAGAGCCAACTTAGATACAATTAAACACAATTCTTGAATGGAATAAATTGCTACCGTGATCAATTGTTACTCATGATTAAAATACCTGGAACAAAAAAGCAATTTCAAAAAGAATTGGGCATATTTCCTGATATGTAAAATATTCAGTCTCCACTCTGTTTTTGATCTAAGATAATATTTGAAGGATTTCTTTAAATTGTTATGATCTATGTAGTAAATTACAAAAATGTTTTTTTTTTTTATTTATTTGAGGATTAACAAACAAAAAAAAAATTGATATAAAAAGTTTCAAGAACAGGAATTTTAGAAAAGTAAAAATTATGTTGCTGTCTTATCCTTTTTAATAAAGTATTTTTAATATTACAAAAAGTTCCCCACTTACCAATATATTGTAAGTAAGTCTCCACCACTAACCATATTCTTAGTTTTACTGAACATAACCACTTTTCAAAAAAAAAAAAAAAAATAATAAAAAAAAATAATAATTCTTGGATTGAGAATAATTTTCTTTGCAGGTTGTGATACATTATTAGGATTCAGTAGGAAAGTTTCACCAGTACTATAACACATTTCATAGGAATGTCTAATTAACTTTATTTTGATATAACTTTGCTCATTATTTAAAGGTGCATAAAATAAGTGGTATATTACACTGCCTTAGCTATTTTTCATGAAAGGGACAGTCTACACCAAAATCGTTATTGTTTACTACCCATTTCCCAGTTTTGCACAACCAACATTGTTATATTAAAGGGACAGTCTAGGCCAAAATAAACTTTCATGATTCAGAAAGAGCATGTCATTTTAAACAATTTTCCAATTTACTTTTATTACCAATTTTGCTTTGTTCTCTTGGTATTCTTAGTTGAAAGCTTAACCTAGGAGGTTCATATGCTAATTTCTTAGACCTTGAAGGCCACCTCTTTTCACAATGCATTTGAACAGTTTTTCACCACTAGAGGGTGTTAGTTCACGTATTTCATATAGATAACACTGTGCTCGTGCACGTGAAGTTATCTGAGAGCAGACACGGATTGGCTAAACTGCAAGTCTGTCAAAAGAACTGAAATAAAGGGGCAGTTTGCAGAGGCTTAGATATAAGATAATTACAGAGGTTAAAAGTATATTAATATCACTGTGTTGGTTATGCAAAACTGGGGAATGAGTAATAAAGGGATTATCTATCTTTTAAAACAATAAAAATTCTGGTGTAGACTGTCCCTTTAATATAGTTTATAACTATATAATATATTTTATAACATTTAAACCTCTAAATTTCTGCCTGTTTATAAGCCACTAAAGACAGCCTCTTATCACATGCTTTTGTATTAGCTTTTCAAGACAGTGGAGTGCTAGTTCATGTGTGAGTGATATAGATAACGTAGTGCTCACTGCACTAATTGGATAAAATGCAAGTCAATAGATAATAAATTAAAAGTCATGTGATCAGGGGGCTGTCAGAAAAGGCTTAGATAGAAGGTAATCACAGAGGTAAAAAGTGTATTAATATAACCATGTTGGCTGTGTAAAACCGGGGAATAGTTAATAAAGGGATTATCTATCTTTTTAAACAATAACATTTTTTGAGTTGACTGTCCCTTTAAGGGTTAAATAGGCATACTATACCTAGTGCCAATCTCTTTGCTGACTTGGACTCTGATTGGTAAGTATAATGCACTGTGCATAGATAATATCTACCAATCAGCACATGTGCATCATGCATGTGGCACCTAGCAAATTTTAAAAGGACAATAAAACCCCAATTTTTTCTTTCATGATTCACATTGAGAATAAAATTTTAAACAACATATCAATTTACTTCTGTTATCTAATTTGCTTCGTTCTTTAGGTATCCTTTGTTGAAGAAATAGCAATGCACATGGGTGAGCCAATTACACGAGGCATCTATGTGCAGCCACCAATCAGCAGCTACTGAGCCAATCTAGACATGCTTTTCAACAAAGGATATCAAGAGAATGAAGCAAATTAGATCAAATAAGTAAAATGGAAAGTTGTTTAAAATTGCATTCTCTATCTAAATCGTAAAAGAAAAAAATTGGGGTTTCATGTCCCTTTAAAAAGTAACACAAGTACCTGTACAACCCCAACATACTAAAGACTTCAAGTTCCATTTTAAAAGACAAACCTAAAATATTAAATACATAGTAGCTTATTTCCCATTTGTCTAGGCACATTTTTTCCATTATTTATTTGTTTGCAAAAAACTGTTGATGATGTCAGTCACATGTGTGTGTCAGATGCAGGTGTACATGCTTACCAGTTTATAATAAGGGAGCCCCAGCAATAAATGAAGCAATTTTGCACAAAGTACATTCCTCTATAGACACATTTTAAACTGCCAAATTGTGCATTTCAACATTAATTGTTGTCCCTTTAAACTTCATTTTTTTCAGTATAGTTTATTGTATTTAAAGGGACACTGAAGCCCAATTTTTTCTTTTGTGATTCAGATAGAGCATGCAATTTTAAGCAACTTTCTAATTTACTCCTATTATTAATTTTTCTTCTTTCTCTTGCTTTCTTTATTTGAAAAAGAAGGCATCTAAGCTATTTTTTTTTGTTCAGTACCTTGGAAAGCACTTGTTTATTGGTCGGTGAATTTATCCACCAATCAGCAAGAACAACCCAGTTAGTTCACCAAAAATGGGCCAGCATCAAAACTTACATTCTTGCATTTCAAATAAAGATACCAAGAGAATGAAGACAAGTTGATAATAGGAGTAAATTAGAAAGTTGCTTAAAATTGCATGCTCTATCTGAATCACAAAAGAAAAAGTTTGGGTTCAGTGTCCCTTTAAGTAAGATGAAGATCTTTAGTGCAACTACATAATGCTATGAAGTTTGCTTTAATGCATTTGTGATGGTTCATATGCTTATTAAAGGGACATTCAGATGCATACAGTACATACTTCCATTTGTTACAGCTTGTCATTTGTGTAGTAGTGAGCCTAGATTTCTGTATTTTTCTTCCACACAAAGAGGTTAAACAAAACACCTATGTAAAACCTCACATTTACTAGATTTTCATGAAAAACAGACAATAAACTGTGGTAACTGATCACTATCTATAGTTTGATAATTATCTGCATGTTAACAGGTGCTGCTTTTCAATCACAACCCAATATTAATCAGTCATTTTTATAGTTTTAACGGTTTATGGGCAGAACTTCGTTCACTAATGGTTTATGGAAAAATGTCCCTATACATGACATATTCCTGTTATGTTTGTCTGATGACAATTTAAATGATTGATATTTAAAGGGATCTTAAACAGTATGAGTTTGTAATATAAAATGTGCAGTTAAATAAAACAAACCTTTGTAACATACGTTCATTATTTATCTTGTCCTCTTTTTTTGTAATTTAACTCTCAAATTGTTGGTTTTTAATAAAGTAATTGGAGCTGTAAGCTTCCACTTATCTATCCTTCCAGCTGAGGAAAATTAGGGACATATATAAACAAGCAATAAAAAGACTGTCCAAAAATATATACATTTCCATAGCTGAAAAGTGTTGCCCTAGGCTTATCGATTTGTACACCCCTGCCATATTTAATGACATTAGGAAACAACGACATCCACTAGAGTCCACTTGACCTGATGAAGATGTAGAACCTCGAAACACATTGGGCCCCATTTAACAACAGTTGGACAGACAAGGTTCACTTCCGTGAACCTGTCCACCTGGCATCACGGGCAGTGGGCAGAAGTATGCCTCCCGCATTTATCATTGCACAAGATCCTGCTTGTGCAATGCCACCCACTGACCACTTGAGGTCTATTACGTGTGAGCAGGAGCTGTCAATCACCTCGGCCAGACTTGTCTGGGATGATTTTAATATGTCAGCTAAGAGCTGGTAAAGAGATTAGGCAGCAGCAGTCTGAGGACTGCACAGATGGCGCTCCATAGCTTTATAAATGAAGCCCATTGGGGCTAACTGTATTTTTGGATCTTCAACATTATGCAAGTATCCTTGTTTTTTGTATTTTATTACATTGTAACATGGTTTTTACATAGTAAATGTTTCAATAAATATATTCTATTTTTGTTGAACAATATTGTTTGAGTGTTATTTATTGTTTCTATTATTATTGAACAGATACAAAAGCTCAATCAATTAAAGTTAAATAATTAATAATAAGCACTTTTACATTAATAAAAAATAGCAAAATCAATACCCACTAGACACGTATGATCCATGGTAATGCCTTAAATAGATATTTACGCATATCTCTATTGTCATGGAGCAGAAATTAATTGCACATACGTCACCTATTAGCATCACTGCAAACTATTAAAAGGGATCAGTCAACATACAGACCCTTCAGCCTGTGATGTAATCACTAAATCCACAAAACTGCCATTTTTGTTTTTCATTAATTGTGGCCAAAGAGATTTGTGTTTTGAAATAATCAGATTAACAATTTTGTGTTGTTTTCAGAAAAATACAATTTTGTGCTTGAGGGGTATTAAGGGGCATGAAACCCAAATTTTTTCTTTCATGATTATGATAGAGAATACAATTTTGAACAACTTTCTAATTTACTTATATTATCTAATTTGTTTAATTCTCTTGGTATCAGTTGTTGAAGGAGCAGCAATGCACTAACAGTTTCTAACCGAAAACATGGGTGAGCCAATCACAATCTTTATATATATATATGCAACCACCAATCAACAGCTAGAACCTAGGTTCTCTGCTGCTCGTGAATTTGCCTAGATAAACTTTTCAGCAAAGGATAACAAGAGAAGAAAGCAGATTAAATAATAGAAGTAAATTGGAAAGGTGTTTAAAATTGTATTCTCTATCTGAATCATGAAAGAAAAAGTTGGTTTTATTTTCCTTCCCACTGCATCATGTGACAGCCATCAGCCAATCATAAAATGCATATACATATATTCTGTGGGTCTTGCACATGCTCAGTAGGTGCTGATGCATCAAAAATCGTGCACATAAAATGATTAAGCATATTTAGATAATGAATGTGAAATGGAAAGTTGTTTAAAAGGATGTGCACTATCTGAATCATGAAAGTTTGATTTTGATTTTAGTGGTCCTTTAAAGAGAAAAAGACTATGCATATTCATCTTTAAACACAAAAAACTCCGTGGAGTTTACTAGCACTATTAAATGGCAGGTTGGTTTGCTAATCTTTATAATATAATGTGTTTAATGTTTTTCTGACAGTGAAACAGTTAGTACCACACAGCTAAATTTTTTTTGTTTTTTTTTGCAGCAGTGAGTTGTACTGGGTATACTGTCTGAGAGTTGGAATATTCTGCAGTTCATCTCTAGATTCTATTGAATGTACTAAGTGATATAATTTGCAATATTATAAACTAATTTCAAGATGCAGTTTAACTAGGAGTGACAATAAGATTATAGGGTCTATGCTATAAAACATTACTGTCTCGCTGAAGTTGGTAAAGTCGTTTGCTTCAACACTGGTTAAAGTCAACCATTTTACCCAGTTTTGAAACAAATGAATTTGAACAGATTTCTAAAAGAGTTCTTCAAACTTAAATAAAACATTTTGTAACTGAATGTAAATTTATACTGAGTTTTTATAGTGCAAGGTTAGTGTAAATTCAGTTATGTAAAAAAAAATTGCAGATTTAATTTATATTCAAATTATCTGCCAAAATATACAGACCCAATACTATTAAACTGCAGTTGGCCTGAGTTTGAATGAATGTTTTTCAAACACTCTTTATAGAAGCAGAAATCCAAGAGGCACAAGGGATCACCTGTATACAGGAATACTACACATGGAATCCACTCACTGAGATGAATAATAGACCAACACAGACGCTGGAACAATCAAGATCTACAGAAATACATATTAAAATTAACTCTTTGGCTGCTAGACTTACTTGTAATAAATATTTGTGTCAAATTATAATACGTCATGAAAAGGTTGTTATGGCAAAGCCATTCCAATTTGACACAAATAGCTGTTATTAACACCTGGATTTGCTACTAAACTAGTCAGCTTGTGCAGTTAATGTGATTTGATATGCCAGAATTTAAATGAATGCTAATTTTTTTTTTAATTTTCATGATTCAGATAGAACATGCAGTTTTAAGAGACCTTTAAATTTACTTGCATTATGGAATTGTGCACATTATTTTTATATGCATACTTTCTGAGGCACCAGCTACTATTGAGCATGTGCAATAGTTCACAGAGTATGCGTATATGAGTCTGTGATTGGCTAATGACTGTCACATGATACAGGAGGTTGGTAAATTGAAGTAAATTTTAAAATTTGTCAACAAAATCTACTGCTCATTTATAATTCAGAGTAAGTGCTATTGCATTGTCTTTTTTATTATACATTTGTTGGTTATACATTTATACTGTGTTTAGTGTTCCTTTAAATGGACATAAAACCCAAAAATATTATTTCATGATTCAGGTGGAGCATGCCATTTTAAACAGCTTTTCCATTTGCTTCTGATATCTAATTTGCATTATTCTCTTGGTATAATTTACTAAAAAGCATACATTGGTATGCTCAGGAGCATCATGTGACAGCCATCAGCCAATCACAAAATGCATATACATATATTCTGTGGGTCTTGCACATGCTCAGTAGGTGCTGATGCATCAAAAATCGTGCACATAAAATGATTAAGCATATTTAGATAATGAATGTGAAATGGAAAGTTGTTTAAAAGGATGTGCACTATCTGAATCATGAAAGTTTGATTTTGATTTTAGTGGTCCTTTAAAGAGAAAAAGACTATGCATATTCGTCTTTAAACACAAAAATCTCTGTGAAGTTTACTAGCACTATTAAATGGCAGGTTGGTTTGCTAATCTTTATAATATAATGTGTTTAATGTTTTTCTGACAGTGAAACAGTTAGTACCACACAGCTAAATTCTTTTTTTTTTTTTTTTGCAGCAGTGAGTTGTACTGGGTATACTGTCTGAGAGTTGGGATATTGTGCAGTTCATCTCTAGATTCTATTGAATGTACTAAGTGAAATAATTTGCAATATTATAAACTAATTTCAAGATGCAGTTTAACTAGGAGTGACAATAAGATTATAGGGTCTATGCTATAAAACATTACTGTCTGGCTGAAGTTGGTAAAGTTGTTTGCTTCAACACTGGTTAAAGTCAACCATTTTACACAGTTTTGAAACAAATGAATTTGAACAGATTTCTAAAAGAGTTCTTCAAACTTAAATAAAACATTTTGTAACTGAATGTAAATTTATAAAGTTTTTATAGTGCAAGGTTAGTGTAAATTCAGTTATGTAAAAAAAAATTGCAGATTTAATTTATATTCAAATTATCTGCCAAAATATACAGACCCAATACTATTAAACTGCAGTTGGCCTGAGTTTGAATGAATGTTTTTCAAACACTCTTTATAGAAGCAGAAATCCAAGAGGCACAAGGGATCACCTGTATACAGGAATACTACACATGGAATCCACTCACTGAGATGAATAATAGACCAACACAGACGCTGGAACAATCAAGATCTACAGAAATACATATTAAAATTAACTCTTTGGCTGCCAGACTTACTTGTAATAAATATTTGTGTCAAATTATAATACGTCATGAAAAGGTTGTTATGGCAAATCCATTCCAATTTGACACAAATAGCTGTTATTAACACCTGGATTTGCTACTAAGCTAGTCAGCTTGTGCAGTTAATGTGATTTGATATGCCAGAATTTAAATGAATGCTAATTTTTTTTTTTAATTTTCATGATTCAGATAGAACATGCAGTTTTAAGAGACCTTTAAATTTACATGCATTATGGAATTGTGCACATTATTTTTATATGCATACTTTCTGAGGCACCAGCTACTATTGAGCACGTGCAATAGTTCACAGAGTATGCGTATATGAGTCTGTGATTGGCTAATGACTGTAACATGATACAGGAGGTTGGTAAATTGAAGTAAATTTTAAAATTTGTCAAAAAAATCTACTGCTCATTTATAATTCAGAGTAAGTGCTATTGCATTGTCTTTTTTATTATACATTTGTTGGTTATACATTTATACTGTGTTTAGTGTTCCTTTAAATGGACATAAAACCCAAAAATATTATTTCATGATTCAGGTGGAGCATGCCATTTTAAACAGCTTTTCCATTTGCTTCTGATATCTAATTTGCATTATTCTCTTGGTATAATTTACTAAAAAGCATACATTGGTATGCTCAGGAGCAGCAATGCACTACTGGGAGCTAACTGCTGATTCGTAGCTGCACTTATATCCATTTTGTGATTGGCTCACCTGTGTTCAATTTGTTTCCTGTAGTGCAGTTCAGCACCTTAAACAAAGCATATCAAGATAATGGAGCAAATGTGATAGTTGAAGTAAATTGAAAGTTGTTTAAAAACTGTATGCTCTATCTGAATCATGAAAGAAAAAAATGAGGGTTTTATTTCCCTTTAACTTTTCTTGTCTTCAGTATTTTACAAATGTTCTTCAAGTCAGTTATTTGTGGATAGTCAACTTGCTATACTTCTAATAGCAAGCCGACTTGGTTTAATACAAACATTTAACCAACTTGGGCTATAAGTCAGTGTTTGGTTAATATTAAATTGATAACTTTTAAAAATGATTCATTTGAGTTTCCTGCTTATGTGTATGTCTGATTGGAGGTATGATAATGCATTTTGTATGAATTGAGTAATTAAACTATGACTGGTCATGAAAAACGTTTTTTTTAATAAAAATTAATTCAAAATATATGTTTTTGTTTTTAATTTGAGATTTTCAGGCCCAACTCTCTAAAGCTCTTTGATCTGCCGAAATAATCTAAGAAGTACTATGATTTTTTTTAGATTTTAGAGCTATTTATCTCTAAAAGCGACATACATTATAATATAATGTACAGCAACAATTTTTTTTTGCTGATAACTGAACCATTTATGCTTTTAGTATTGACCAAAATGCCCTATAAAATATAACTAGGAATACAAATGCTAAATAAATTCTACATTCTCCTTGTATGACATTTAAAGGGACACACAAGTCAAAATAAACTTTTATGATTCAGATAGAGCGTGCAGTTCCATTATTACATTTTGCACAGTCTTTTTATATTCACACTTTCTGTGGAAAAAGATCCTACTGAGCATGTGCACAAGCTCACAGGGTATACGTATACTAGTCTGTGATTGGCTGATGTCTGTCACATGACACAGGGGGCCAGAAAAACATAATTTATGTAAGAACTTACCTGATAAATTCATTTCTTTCATATTAGCAAGAGTCCATGAGCTAGTGACGTATGGGATATACATTCCTACCAGGAGGGGCAAAGTTTCCCAAACCTTAAAATGCCTATAAATACACCCCTCACCACACCCACAATTCAGTTTAACGAATAGCCAAGAAGTTGGGTGATAAGAAAAAAGTGCGAAAGCATATAAAATAAGGAATTGGAATAATTGTGCTTTATACAAAAAAATCAAAACCACCACAAAAAAGGGCGGGCCTCATGGACTCTTGCTAATATGAAAGAAATGAATTTATCAGGTAAGTTCTTACATAAATTATGTTTTCTTTCATGTAATTAGCAAGAGTCCATGAGCTAGTGACGTATGGGATAATGATTACCCAAGATGTGGATCTTTCCACACAAGAGTCACTAGAGAGGGAGGGATAAAATAAAGACAGCCAATTCCTGCTGAAAATAATCCACACCCAGAATAAAATTTTTAATGAAAAAACATAAGCAGAAGATTCAAACCGAAACCACTGCCTGAAGTACGTTTCTACCAAAAACTGCTTCAGAAGAAGAAAACACATCAAAATGGTAGAATTTAGTAAAAGTATGCAAAGAGGACCAAGTTGCTGTTTTGCAAATCTGATCAACCGAAGCTTCATTCTTAAACGCCCAGGAAGTAGAAACTAACCTAGTAGAATGAGCTGTAATCCTTTGAGGCGGAGTGTTACCCGACTCAACATAGGCATGATGAAATAAAGATTTCAACCAAGATGCCAAAGAAATGGCAGAAGCTTTCTGGTCTTTTCTAGAACCGGAAAAGATGACAAATAGACTAGAAGTCTCTCGGAAAGACTTAATAGCTTCAACATAATATTACAAAGCTCTAACAGCATCCAAAGAATGCAATGATTTCTCCTTAGAATTCATAGGATTAGGACATAATGAAGGAACCACAATTTCTCTACTAATGTTGTTAGAATTCACAACCTTAGGTAAAAAATTCAAAAGAAGTTCGCAGCACCGCCTTATCCTGATGCAAAATCAGAAAAGGAGACTCACAAAAAAGAGTAGATAATTCAGAGACTCTTCTGGCAGAAGAGATGGCCAAAAGAAACAAAACTTTCCAAGAAAGTAATATAATGACCAAAGAATGCATGGGTTCAAAAGGAGGAGCTTGAAGAGCCCCCAGAACCAAATTCAAACTCCAAGGAGGAGAAATTGACTTAATGACAGGTTTTATACGAACCAAAGCTTGTACAAAACAATGAATATCAGGAAGATTAGCAATCCTTCTGTGAAAAAGAACAGAAAGAGCAGAGATTTGTCTTTCAAGAAACTTGCGGACAAACCTTTATCTAAACCATCCTGAAGAAATATAAGTCTTCCAGACTCTATAATATATCTCTCTAGATACAGATTTACGAGCCTGTCACATAGTATCAATCACAGAGTCAGAGAAACCTCTTTGACCAAGAATCAAGCATTCAAACTCCACACCTTAAAATTAAGGTTTTGAGATCCTGATGGAAAAAAGAACCTTGAGACAGAAAGACTGGTCTTAACGGAAGAGTCCACAGCTGGCAAGAGGCCATCCGGACAAGATCCGCATACCAAAACCTGTGAGGCCATGCTGGAGCTACCAGCAGGACAAACGAGCATTCCTTAGAATATTGGAGAATACCCTTGGAAGAAGAACTAGAGGCGGAAAGATATAGGCAGGATGACACTTGTAAGGAAGAGATAATGCATCCACTGCCTCCGCCCGAGGATCCCTGGATCCGGACAGATACCAGGGAAGTTTCTTGTTTAGATGAGAAGCCATCAGATCTATTTCTGGGAGTTCCCACATTTGAACAATCTGAGGAAATACCTCTGGGTGAAGACCATTCGCCCAGGTGCAACGTTTGGCGACTGAGATAATCCGCTTTCCAATTGTCCATACCTGGGATATGAACCGCAGAGATTAGACAGGAGCTGGATTCCGCCCAAACCAAAATTCGAGATACTTCTTTCATAGCCAGAGGACTGTGAGTCCCTCCTTGATGATTGATGTATGCCACAGTTGTGACATTGTCTATCTGAAAACAAATGAACAACTCTCTCTTCAGAAGAGGCCAAGACTGAAGAGCTCTGAAATTGCACGGAGTTCCAAAATATTGATCGGAAATCTCACCTCCTGAGATTCCCAAACCCCTTGTGCCGTCAGATACCCTCACACAGCTCCCCAACCTGTAAGACTTGCATCTGTTGAGATTATAGTCCAGGTCGGAAGAACAAAGAAGCCCCCTGAACTAAACGATGGTGATCTGTCCACCATGTCAGAGAGTGTCGTATAATCGGTTTAAAGATATTAAGTGAGATATCTTTGAGTAATCCCTGCACCATTGGTTCAGCATACAGAGCTGAAGAGGTCGCATGTGAAAACGAGCAAAGGAGAACGCATCTGATGCGGCAGTCCTAAGACCTAAAATTTCCATGCATAAGGCTACCAAAGGGAATGATTGTGACTGAAGGTTTTGACAAGCTGAAATCAATGTTAAACTTCTCTTGTCTGACAAGGACAGAGTCATAGACACTGAATCTATTATAGAAACCTAAAAAGGTTACCCTTGTCTGAGGAATCAATGAACTGAATGGTAAATTGATCCTCCAACCATGAACTTGAAGAAACAACACAAGTCGATTCGTATGAGATTCTTCGAAAATGAGAAGACTGAGCAAGTACCCAGATATCGTCCAATAAGGAAATACCAAAACCCTGTTCTCTGATTACAGAAAGAAGGGCACTGAGAACCTTTGAAAAAAATTCTTGGAACTGAGGCTAGAGCCACAAAACTGGTAATGCTTGTCTAAAAAGAGAATCTCAGACACTAAAAGTGATCTGGATGAATCGGAATATGCAGATACACATCCTGTAAATCTATTGTAGACATATAATGCCCTTGCTAAACAAAAGGCAGGACAGTCCTACAGAAACTGAATGTTGGAATCCTTACATAACGATTCAATATTGATAGATCCGGAACTGGTCTGAAGGAATTGACCTTCTTTGGTACAATGAAGAGATAAAATAAAACCCCAGCCCCTGTTCCAGAACTGGAACTGGCATAATTACTCCAGCCAACTCTAGATCTGAAACACATTTCAGAAATGCTGAGCCTTTGCTGTGTTAACTGGGACACGGGAAAGAAAAAAATCTCTTAGCAGGAGGCCTTAACTGAAGCCAATGCTGTACCTTTCTGAAACAATGTTCTAAAACCAGAAATTGAGAACGGAATTGATCAAAATTTCTTTGAAGAAAACGTAATCTGCCCCATACCAGCTGAGCTGGAATAAGGTCCGCACCTTCATGGGTACTTAGGAGCTGGCTATAGGTTTTCTATAAGGCTTGGATATATTCCAAACTGGAAATAGTTTCCAAACTGATACCGCTCCTGAGGATGAAGGATCAGGCTTTTGTTCCTTATTGTGAGGAAAGGAACGAAAAATGATTATTAGACCTAAATTTACCTTAGATTTTTTATCCTTTGGTAAAAAAGTTCCCTTCCTTCCAGAAACAGTTGAAATAATAATTTATTACCCTGGAAAGAAAAGGAAAGCAAAGTTGACTTAGAAGACATATCAGCATTCCAAGTTTAATCCATAAAGCTTTTCTAGCTAAAATAGCTAGAGACATATACCTGACATCAACTCTAATGATATCAAAAGATGGTATCACCAATAAAATTATTAGCATGTTATAGAATAATAATAATGCTATAAAATTATGATCTGTTACTTGTTGCGCTAAAGCTTCTAACCAAAAAGTTGAAGCTGCAGCAACATCCGCTAAAAATATAGCAGGTCTAAGAAGATTACCTGAACATAAGTAAGCTTTTCTTAGAAAGGATTCAATTTTCCTATCTAAAGGATCCTTAAAATGAATTACTATCTACCGTAGGAATAGTAGCACATTTAGCAGGAGTAGAGACAGCCCCATAACCTTAGGGATTTTGTCTCAAAAAAACTCTAATCTGTCAGATGGCACAGGATATAATTGCTTAAACGTTTAGTATCAGCATCAACCTCTGAGACAGAAACCTCTGAACCAGAAGAACCATTATCAGTATCAGAATGATGATGTTCATTTAAAAATTCATCTGAAAAAAGCGAAGTTTTAAAAGACTTTTATGTAAACTAGAAGGAGAAATAACAGACATAGCCTTCTTAATGGATTTAAAAAATAAAATCTCTTATGTTTATCAGGAACACTCTGAAAATTAGATGTTGACGGAATAGCAACAGGTAATGTAACAGTACTAAAGGAAATTTTATCTGCATTAATAAGTTTGTCATGACATGCAATACAAACAACAGCTGGAGAAACAGATACCAAAAATTATAGCAGATACACTTAGCTTGGTAGCTCCAGCACTAGACAGCGATTTTCCTGTAGTATCTTCTGACTCAGATGCAACGTGAGACATCTTGCAATATGTAAGAGAAAAAACAACATATAAAGCAAAATTGATCAAATTCCTTAAATGACAGTTTCAGGAATGGGAAAAAAAATGCCAAAGAACAAGCTTCTAGCAACCAGAAGCAATGAAAAAATAAGACTTAAATAATGTGGAGACAAAAGCGACGCCCTTATTTTTTAGCGCCAAATAAGACGCCCACATTATTTGGCGCCTAAATGCTTTTGGCGCCAAAAATGACGCCACATCTGGAACGCCGACATTTTTGTCGCAAAATAACGTCAAAAAATGACGCAACTTCCGGCGACACGTATGACGCCGGAAACGGAAAAGAATTTTTGCGCCAAAAAAGTCCGCGCCAAGAATGACGCAATAAAATGAAGCATTTTCAGCCCCCGCGAGCCTAACAGCCCACAGGAAAAAAAGAGTCAAATTTTTGAAGGTAAGAAAAAATGATTAATTCAAATGCATTATCCCAAATATGAAACTGACTGTCTGAAAAATAAGGAAAGTTGAACATTCTGAGTCAAGGCAAATAAATGTTTGAATACATATATTTAGAACTTTATAAACAAAGTGCCCAACCATAGCTTAGAGTGTCACAGAAAATAAGATTTACTTACCCCAGGACACTCATCTACATGTTTGTAGAAAGCCAAACCAGTACTGAAACGAGAATCAGCAGAGGTAATGGTATATATAAGAGTATATCGTCGATCTGAAAAGGGAGGTAAGAGATGAATCTCTACGACCGATAACAGAGAACCTATGAAATAGACCCCGTAGAAGGAGATCATTGAATTCAAATAGGCAATACTCTCCTCACATCCCTCTGACATTCACTGCACGCTGAGAGGAAAACCGGGCTCCAACTTGCTGCGGAGTGCATATCAACGTAGAATCTAGCACAAACTTACTTCACCACCTCCATCGGAGGCAAAGTTTGTAAAACTGAATTGTGGGTGTGGTGAGGGGTGTATTTATAGGCATTTTAAGGTTTGGGAAACTTTGCCCCTCCTGGTAGGAATGTATATCCCATACGTCACTAGCTCATGGACTCTTGCTAATTACATGAAAGAAATGGGAGAGTAGGGGGCCGATTTAACAAACGTCTGTCCGACATGGTCCGCTCATTGGATCATGTCTGATTGACATCGCTGAATGCCGACAGCATACGCTGTCGACATTTATCATTGCACAACTGCTTGTGCTATGCCGCCCCATGCAGATTTGCGGCCAATCAGCCACTAGCAGGGGGTGTCAATCAACCTGATCATATCTGATCGGGTTGATTGCTGTCCGCGGCTCAGAGCAGGCAGACGAGTTAAGGAGCAGCGGTCTTAAGACTGCTGTTTCTTAACTCCTGTTTCCGGCGAGCCTGAAGGCTCGCACGGAAACAGCTGCATTGAGGCCGGTTAACGGTTTGTTAAATCGGCCCCTCGGTGTTAAATCACTGTCTTTTTATTATACACTTATTAATTATGTAATTCTTCTGCATTGAGGGGCCCTTTAAAAGTGCATTTAATAATTTCTCTCTTATCCCCACAACAACAGCATTTATACCAGCGAAACAATACCATATTAAACTAATCCGTATCATAACACACGCAGATATATACTTAGGCATGGAATATTTTACTTTAAAGATGGCTAAATGTTTTTTGGTAGATAAACTATTAAATGAATGTGTGCAATGGCGCTACACTTGTATCAATGGGAATGCCCTATAAATAAATATATTGGCATGAATGTATTGGGGCTAAAGTCCTGTGCATGTATAGGAAATTACAAAAAAAGGTCAGAAAATACTAACCAGAAGAATGCACTTAATAGCACATCTGTTTCCCTTATATATCGCATGTATCCCTGATATATAATATAAATATTACCATTATTTTTTTAATTAATTTTAATAACGTTTATATTTTTTTGTGGCCAATCTTTGAATCAAGGATACATGTGATATATAAGGGAAACAGATTACGTTCTTTCTTCTGGTCAGTATTTTCTGACCTTTTTTGTAAAAATCTTGGTACAACATGTACAACACCATAGTATAGTCATTTGTTGAATCACATGATATTCTAATGAATTTTGCCATAGCATATGGAGAATAATTTCCTATAATGTACCACCAAGCAGCAAAGAAATCATTTGAAACTAATGAGGAGACTTTAAATACTTGCACATCTATCAATTAAAAATACTTAATCAAATGCTGTTAAGAAATAGTTTATATGTAAAAAGTTCTTTGTTGAATTAATTATACTATGAAGTATAATTATGGTAATAATAAAATGGTTGGTAGTTGCAACGGATTGTCCAACATCAAACTGAGTTCTTTAACAATGACTTTAACCTATTGGGTTGTTGGTTGTGCTGGGTTTTCAGATTTGCTCTCTGTATTAGTTGGAGGTTTGCTGTTCCACGGGCTATTGTTTCCCAATGCAGGTGAACTGTTGAAGTCTTCTTCATCATCCAAACCATTAGCTGCATCATATTGTGTATTTTCGAGTCTAGTGATAAGTCTTTCATCTTCATCTCCAAATTCGCCTCCCATCAATGTTGGTTCTCCTACCACCATCACATCCTGTGAACAGCACAGACCATTATTATGTGGGTACCTTGAGGAAAGACAAAAAAACTATAGATGACTTAATGTGGGCATTAGAGTAAGCTTAAACTAATGTATAGCAACTTGAAACTATTTTAAATGAATATGTTCCCTGTAATGTTGTTTCTATCATTTGGCTTCAGAGTAAAATTCTTATATGATTAACATTTTTAAGGTATTGAATTCAACATTATCATCAGATTAAAGAGTTAGTGTATCCATAATCATATACAGATATACCCTATTTATGTTATTTATTAGAAGCTTAGCAATAGACAGACAGACAGACAGACAGACAGACAGATAGATAGATAGATAGATAGATAGATAGATAGATAGATAGATTATGCTGCTCACTATTTTATAGCTATATGGTTGGGATGGCAAGTGTTTCAAAATCTAGGAGCCAGTGAAAATATATATATATATTTTCTGTTTTCATAGTATGTTAGTCCCTATTTATGTATGTGTAGTCAGTAACACACATGGTAGCTAATAGTACAATAGTATTTAACCACCTGATTGCCAGTAACACAAAATCACTAGGAATATATATTTTATACTTTCTAGAAAGACTAGAGTATAGCCACCTCACCAAGTTTCTTTTCTCTACTTCTACTAGTCTCTCTTTGCAATCTGGATTCTGCCCACTCTACTGAAACAACACTCACCAATACAATCTTTTGTCACCTCTTCCTCTCCACTGTCTGTTGGGTACCTCAAAGTTGGGACCGCTCTTAATCCTCATATATACCACTTCTTATGTCATCTTAAAATTTTCTTTTGCATTTTAAACAATCTATGTGGCAACTAAACTAATATTTTCAGCTTGACCTCATGCCAGCAAATACCTACCTGGAAATATTCTAAAGAACTTAGATTATAAGTTCCCACGAGATCAGGGCTCCCAATTCCCCCTGTATTTGTTTGTTAAATTTTGTCTGGTGTCTCATATTGTACTGTCATTTTATCTTTGTTACCTATGAACAGAGCTGCGGAATCTGTTGGCACTTTATAAATAAAGAATAATAATAATAATAATAAAAAGACAATCTACCCTCTTCTAGATCAACTCCAACACTTGCTACCTTACTTTCTGTCAATGTCTTAATTTACTCTTTAGTCATCTGTTTTGTAGTCATAGTTGACTCTACTCTCTGCTCTCTGCCCTCTCTCTCTCTCTCTATCTTGCTCCCACATATCTAATTTTAACCTCTGGCAACCATCTGCACAATATTTTAATATCTGTAAATTTCTTACCCAGACACCAGCGAGACATTTGTTCACTCTTTATTAATACCCCGCACTAACTATTGCAACTAGTTTTAAATTGGCCATCTACTCTCTGTTGCCATACCTAGCAAGGTAAACTTAAAAATGCTGAACTTACCTTGCTAACACAGTTTTCCTTTGTATTTCTGCACCATTTTACAAATACCCTCTCACAAACTTGTCCCCTCCTCTTTAACCATCCCCTCCTTCCGTTCTATTTACAGGATTTTGTTGTTCTCTGTACTCTGGAACTCTCATGCTCAATCTTCAAATGCTTCTTATCAATTAGCACATTAAATATGTACATTGATTGATTCCCCTAGCAGTATTTATCACATTTTCTCCCTATGATCAGGTTATTTAAAGCCAAGGAATCTCCTCACCCTTTGGCATCTACTTATCAAGCCGTGAACCGCAAATACGCTGGAATTCCGCAGCGTATTTGTGGCGAGCCTGATTCCCCTTAGTTATCAAACCCTATAGACTGGCAAAAGTAGAATTTTGTGACGTAACATACGATCCGCCGGACTCAGTCCGACACAGATCGATGCTTACGTCACTACAGATGTTCCGAATGCAAATTCGGCACAATCTAACTACTTTTGCTAGTTATCAAATTTCTACCATGTACGCTCGCCACTATTCCAGCCCAGCGTACCTGGTTTTCAATCCGCTGCCCTGGAGGCGGCGGATGCCATAGGAATCAATGGGAGTCTGAAAGCAGTGAAAGCTTATGTTCGCTGCTGCCCGATATCCCATTGATTCCTATGGTAATGTTTACACCTAACACCCTAACATGTACCACGAGTCTAAATACCCCTAATCTGCCCCACCTACATTATACTTATTAACCCCTAATCTGCCGCCCCCTTCACCGCCGCCACCTACATTATACTTATTAACCCCTAATCTGCCCCCCTACACAGCTGCCACCTACATTATACTTATTAACCCCTAATCTGCCCCCCCACACCGCCGCTACCTACATTATACTTATTAACCCCTAATCTCCGCCCCCTACACCGCCGCCACCTACATTATACTTATTAACCCCTAATCTGCCCCCCTACACCGCCGCCACCTACATTATACTTATTAACCCCTAATCTTCCCCCCTACACCTACATTATACTTATTAACCCCTAATCTGCCGCCGTGACACTGCTGCCACCTACATTACACTTATTAACCCCTATTCTGCTGCCCCGACACAGCCGCCACCTACATTATACTTATTAACCCCTAATATGTCCCCCCATACACCGCCGCAACCTACATTATATTTATTAACCCCTAATCTGCCCCCCCTACACCGCCGCCACCTACATTATATTTAATGACCCCTAATCTTCCCCCCCTACACCGCCACCACTATATTAAATTTATTAACCGCTAAACCTAAGTCTAACCCTAACCCTAACACCCCCTAACACAACTTAAATATAATTAAAATAAATCTAAATAAATATTCCTATCATTAAATAAATTATTCCTATTTAAAACTACTTACCTATAAAATAAACCCTAAGCTAGCTACAATATAACTAATAGTTACATTGTAGCTATCTTAGGGTTTATTTTTATTTTACAGGCAAGTTTGTGTTTATTTTAACTAGGTACAATAGTTATTAAATAGTTATTAACTATTTAATAACTTCCTAGTTAAAATAAATACAAATATACCTGTAAAATAAAACCTAACCTAAGTTACAATTGCACCTAACACTACACTATAATTAAATAAACTCCCTAAATTAAATACAATTAAATACAATTAAATAAATTTATCTAAAGTCCAAAAAAACAAACACTAAATTACAGAAAATAATAAACAAATTACAAGATTTTTAAACTAATTACACCTAATCTAATCCCCCTAACAAAATAAAAAAGCCCATCCAAAATAAATTACAAATGTGAGCTCAATCCTATTGGCTGATTGGATTAGCCAATAGGATTGAACTTCAATCCTATTGGCTGATTGCATCAGCCAATAGGATTTTTCCTACCTTAATTTTGATTGGCTGATAGAATCCTATCAGCCAATCGGAATTGAAGGGACGCAATCTTGGATGACGTCACTTAAAGCAACCGTCATTGTTCAAGAAGACGTCGGATGAAGAGGATGCTCCGTGTCGGATGTCTAGAAGATGGAGCCGCTCCGTGCCGGATGGATGAAGATAGAAGATGCCGTCTGGAGGACCACTTCTGCCAGGTTCGTTGAGGACTTCGGCCCGGTTGGGTGAAGACTTCTCCCGGTAAGGTGATCTTCAAGGGGTTAGTGTTAGGTTTTTTAAGGGAGGATTGGGTGGGTTTTAGAGTAGGGTTGATTGTGTGGGTGGTGGGTTTTAATGTTGGGGGGGGCATTTATACTTTTTTTTACAGGTAAAAGAGCTGATTACTTTGGGGCAATGCCCCGCAAAAGGCCCTTTTAAGGGCTATTTGTAATTTAGTGTAGGGTAGGGCTTTTTTATTTTGGGGGCTTTTTTATTTTGTTAGGGGGATTAGATTAGGTGTAATTAGTTTAAAAATCTTGTAATTTGTTAATTATTTTCTGTAATTTAGTGGGGGGTTTTTGTACTTTAGATCATTTTATTTAATTTTATTTAATTATATTTAATTTAGGGAATTAATTTAATTATAGTGTAGTGTTAGGTGTAATTGTAACTTAGGTTAGGTTTTATTTTACAGGTCAATTTGTATTTATTTTAACTAGGTAGTTATTAAATAGTTAATAACTATTTAATAACTATTCTACCTAGTTAAAATAAATACACACTTGCCTGTAAAATAAAAATAAACCCTAAGCTAGATACAATGTAACTATTTGTTATATTGTAGCTAGTTTAGGGTTTATTTTACAGGTAAGTATTTAGTTTTAAATAGGAATAATCTAGTTAATGATAGGAATATTTATTTAGATTTAGTTAAATTATATTTAAGTTAGTGGGGGTTAGGGTTAGACCTAGGTTTAGGGGTTAATAAATTTAATATAGTGGCGGCGACGTTGGGCGCGGCAGATTAGAGGTTAATAAATGTAGGTAGGCTGCGGCGATGTGGGGGGGCAGATTAGGAGTTAATAAGTATAATGTAGGTGGTGGCGGTGTAGGGGGGGCAGAATATGGGTTAATAAATATAATGTAGGTGGCGGCGGTGTATGGGGCGGCAGATTAGGGGTTAATAAGTATAATGTAGGTGGCGGCGGTGTAGGGGGGGCAGATTAGGGGTTAATAAATAAAATGTAGGTGGCAGCGGTGTAGGGGCGGCAGATTAGGGGTTAATAAGTATAATGTAGGTTTAGCATTGTTGATGAGGTAGTCTGGGACACCCACTGAAAGGGTCTGGGTAAACAAAAAGAGCAGTCATTCCCAACCTCCCCCCTTCCCTGCATATGAAAAGACAGATAACAAACAGGAGCCTGCAGGAGTCTGTAAACACGTGTATACATCTGGCACTGTGGGGCTTGGCTAGGAGTCTGAAAATCTGCACAATGTTATTAAAAAATAAGCAAAACTATACATTTTTAGAAAAACATTACCATTACCATTACAATTGCAAAGGAAAATATAGTGTACAATGTTCCTTTAACTACTTCAATGCATGTTTGTTGTTGTACTTACAATCTATTTTCTCCACTCTGGTTGGCACTTTATAAATAAAACATTAATAACAGTAGTAATAAAATAATAATAGTGAAGACAAACATAATTGTCCTAGTGCCAATTGGGGATAATTTTACAAGTTTTCTATAGAAGAGGGAGGGTCATCTCCATAGAAATATTGCATAATGATTTCAGAGCTCACACTCATCTAGTAATTTATGCACCCAAATTTGATACAAGGTACTAAAATTGTTACCTAATCTAGTGGATGCTTTCCAAAACATAGCAATCTATTCTAGCAGTATGTATTAGAACAATTTGAAAACATGCAAAACAATCAGACTGTTACAATGAAACATCTGTCATGGTTTAGAAACACATAATTAAGGAGATCTTTGATAAATATTATCCCAGCATCCTTTTGTTCTAAATAATTTCTGATAATGATTAGAAAATAAGTATTTTAATTGGTTAGGGGCATTTATTTAACACCTTTATCTTATTATTTTTTTGTACTTAAGATAATTAATGTTTTACAATCACAGCATAGAAAGAGGCGGTGACAGCAGGTAGTATTGCAGTGATGGGCTGCTGGGCATATGGTACCATTGACACATTGCTATTGTGGCTCCTATACAAAATATATAAGGTTAGTACCTGGTGCAAGTGTCACTGGGTATTCCAGCTCACTTATCTTGCCTTTCAGCATTCTAGGATCTAGCTCTCAGATTTTCTGAAATACAAATCTTGTAGGAGAGAGATTATCATAGGAGCATCTGGCACTGATAAACATTTTCCACTTGAAGCAAATACAAATAAAATGGCAATGTGCTCACAAACATTGACCTTGGTTTCTTATGCATTACTTTTTTTTTAGCACATTTAGCACATTAAGTACATTGGGAATTTTGAGACAGCATGAGCAGCATTCAGCAGACCTGCATAGGAAATGCCTAGAATATATGATAAAGGTGT
This sequence comes from Bombina bombina, assembly GCF_027579735.1. Taxonomy (NCBI): domain Eukaryota; kingdom Metazoa; phylum Chordata; class Amphibia; order Anura; family Bombinatoridae; genus Bombina; species Bombina bombina. Next base: position 1,290,223,953 of record NC_069500.1, on the reverse strand, counting down.
GTGAGTGAGTGTGTGTGTGTGTGTGTGTGTGTGAGTGTGTGTGAGTGTGTGTGTGAGTGTGAGTGTGTGTGTGTGTGTGTGTGTGAGTGTGTGTGTGTGTGTGTGTGTGAGTGTGTGTGTGTGTGTGAGTGTGTGTGTGAGTGTGAGTGTGTGTGTGTGTGTGTGTGAGTGGGGGGCCTTCTAATGCTCCAGATCCTTGCCCAACCTATTTGCTGACAACGTGAGAATCATTTTACCCAGAAACCCCCCAGAAAGTATAGTCCTACTTTGTAGAAAATACACAGAAACATGCAAAGAACTATTGTCCTTTGTACAATACTGCATACACTGCTGTACACAAAAACATACTCTCAATGTATTAAAGGGACTATAATATAAAATATTTAATTATGTGGTGCATGAAGTCTACCAAGATTAATATAATAAAACAGACTATTAAGTCTGAAAAATCTAAATAAATTAAAACATATTACCATGCACAGTCTACTTGTATTAAAATTTTAAATAAAAAATTTGAAGCCCAAAATAAATACAAAGAGCAAAGATCAAATGTAATAATACCTTCTTTTTATTGAGTACTGAATATGTGTGTTTGGATTCAAGTGAATAAACTAATGAACTAATCAGATGAACTGATCTTGCGGTATTCTTTGCAATAATTTCAAAACAAGAATTCCTTTGTTCATGTGGCTAAATACAGTAATTTCATTATCAATTAATAGATTCAGGTGGCAAACAAAAATGAAGAAAGCTTCAATTTGGTTCTTGGCCATTCCTAACAGCTTTAAAAATAATAATAATAATAATATATATATATAAACAAGAAGAAAAGGGAGTTGATAGTTGCTCCCAAAAGAGAGAAGAGTCGTTTAGGAAATGAATGCCTGATGAAAAAGTCTAACGAATGCTGCTATTAGTGGTGTCTCGCCCCTCCTTGGTGAGACTAAATGGGGTAATGGTGAAAACCCTTTTCACTATATATATATATATATATATATATATATATATATATATATATATATAGTATTTTCTTTTGTGCTGCACCTGGCTTGTAACAGTAGCACTAGCTACTACTTTAACTTTATATTAATTTAAGATGCTGTCCCTCTGCTTCCCTGAAGACTTTTCCAATAGGCAATAAGGGCTGATCAATTTCCATTGGCAAAGAAATTCAGCCAAACTAAATGACACCTAGAAAATACATTTTTCCTGACTCATGATTCATCTTAAATTATTATTATTTTTTTGTTTGTGAAGCTGTTTCTTGAGCACTTTACTGTAAGATAGTTTTGTATCCTTTACATCTAGAATTGTAGCCAACGCAACTTCGTGAGATCCAGAGCGTTTTATGTAAAGCTTGTCATTCTACAGTCCTGTGAGGGACATTCTAAAAAAAATAAAAAATAGAAATAACATGTTCTAAATAATTAGAGCATGTGCTTAACTCCTCATATTGGTTAATTAAATACATAGATAGACGTCTGTTTGGAAGTTGAATTGTAGGCCAAGAGCAAAACACATCCGGTGAGCCAATCACATGTTGCACCAATCAGCAGCTGTATCCTTCTCATTAGCTACAAAACTAGTGGTATTCAATTGGAACTTTACCTGGAAAAGGGTTAAATACATAGGGCAAGATTACAACTGGTGCGCTAACTGTGCTCAAAAAATAATAATGAGCATGTGTATTAAAAGTTAGCACTTCAGAACTTAGGATATCAAAAATGTGCTGGCGTGTTCTCCCTATAGATTTCTATAGGGCACGCTGAAGAAATTACTATTAGTTATTGTGTGCTAACCCGACATTGCACTAGATCAACTGCTCTATAGGTGAAGGTTCAAAAGAAATACTTTACATTCCTATGTTCTTCACATAGAAGAAAATGTTCTTTTTATTTTTAAATACATATTGCTATATTTATTTGATTATTTTTTTTTGTAAAATATATATCTATACCCATATATCTATATGAATTTATACAGATAGAGATATAGATGTAAATAGTATATACAGATAGGAATTTTAAGTATTTCTGCTAAAAACACATTAAAACTTATTCAAAATGAATAAAAATAATATTGCATGCTTAAAGGTATTTGACTGGGAAGGGTTCAAAAGTGTATATATATATATATATATATATGTATATATATATGTGTGTATATCTGTTTATATATGTATATATGTATTTAAGTGTGCACATACATGTTTGCACATATAAACACATAAATACACAAGTATACAGATATACAAACACACATACACATATTTAAAAAAAAATTAAAACTTAAACTTTACTTCAGGTCTCAAGTCGCGCTAAATATTCTAGCGTAGTTTCGGCATTCGCTTAAGAAAAAACTATAACTTTCAACTTGTAATATGCCCGCAAGTTAGCTTATTCCCAATCTCTTTTGAAAGTATAGGGTGCGCTAGAGCGATACGGTGGTTTCAACCTCGCTTGAAATTGTTGGCTGCGAGCCTGTCAACTAGAGATGACACGTATGCTACTTTAAATTTACATAGGTAATAAATGTGTAATATGTCAACTTTAATAACCGCTATTCACGGCCAGTCTACTCCACGGCTCAGCTATTCACATGAGAGGAGCAATCACGTAAAGAGACCAGCATCAATCTAACAAACTATAAGACACACACAGACGATATTTAAATTTGAGTGTTCCTACGATGTAATGCAACAACATAACGGTGGTCTGTACTCTAAACAACTTTATGTTCGGATAGAAGATGTTGGGGAATTAATGATTCAGTATATAGCGTAGTGTACTGTGAGAATCATGCTGTGTAAACACTTGCGCTCAAATGATTTATTTACATCCGAATGTAAGTGGGTTTAACTGATAAGCTCAAAATGTGGTTATGGGCATTACGTGGTATACTACTTTGTCCCCTTTTCATATATCTTAACAATGATTGGAGGACCCAGCCGTGAGATTAACAAAGTCTGCAATGTAAGTAATACACAAACCAATCGTCACTGTCAAGAGTGACGTATTACTACCTGTCAGATGCGAGTCTTCCCACACGCCCTCAGTGTTTAGCTTTCTATTGGTGAATTAGAGGGCGGTTTGAAGGAAGGGATATGATAGGCTATTTGACCGGTAGTAAGTGCTATATAAGAGGGTGGCACCCGGGCCTCGGTTTGTCCTGCCCCATTGATAAAGGCTGAATAGCACAGCTGAAACGCGTTTGTGCTCTTTGTAAGCACTTCGGTGCACATTTTTTGGTTTTAAATTAGCTGTCCCTTGTCCCTGTCACCTGAAGCCGAGGGAGCTGCTGTCGGCCAGGAAACAGGGGGATAAGGTGATCAGCTGTTTAGTGGGTACTTACTTTGTATAAAAGGTTTTTTCCTTTTTTTCTTTTAACTAATATAATAAAAATTCAATTTTTTAACTACCTTCAGTAGGAATGAGTGCTGTTTAAACCCTATTCTTGAGGTTCTCTTACCTTAAATAATTTGCGCTAGAGCGATGTCAGCCGCTCTAAGCCTTTTCTATTAAATGTGATTTACCATGGACTTATAATGTCAAGTTGCACGCTAATGTTAACTCGACCCAGCAATATAGCGTATCACGACCCACGCTATTATTATTGTGCCACATGTCATATGGCCCATAGTAAGCTAATGTCAGTCATGAAAAAAATAGATTTTCCAGTAAATTAGAGCATGTAATTTCTGCATTAAAGTGACTCTAGGATAATCTCACCTAATCATGTAGATTTTGAGAATCTAAGACAATATCAGGGATAAGCAAGGTGACCGTACACGGACACTGGTGTCCGTGACTAGCCCTTGCAGTGTCCGCAACAATCTTATTATATCTTTTCTTTCTGATTAAATAATAGGAATTAAAAAAAAAATATGTAGTGTGAGTAAAGTTAGTGGCTTGTCAAGAGACTGCTAGTGATATTGGGTGATAAGTTATGGAATAAATAAAGCCTGAGTGAAATACTGGATGTGTATCTGCATCTGTATAATAACACCCAGCTCTATATAATGACACAGTAGTGACACTGGCAATTGCGTATAGCCAGACAAGGGCTGGTTATAGGGTCAGTGGTATCTGCATCAGTATAATAACACCCAGCAATATATAATGACACAGTAGTGACACTGGCACATGCGTATAGCAAGACAAGGGCTGGTTATAGGGTCAGTGGTATCTGCATCAGTATAATAACACCCAGCAATATATAATGACACAGTAGTGACACTGGCACATGCGTATAGCAAGACAAGGGCTGGTTATAGGGTCAGTGGTATCTGCATCAGTATAATAACACCCAGCAATATATAATGACACAGTAGTGACACTGGCACATGCGTATAGCAAGACAAGGGCTGGTTATAGGGTCAGTGGCATCTGCATCTGTATAATAACAGCTCTATACAAAGACACAGTAGTGACACTGGCTCATGGGTATAGCCAGACAAGGGCAGGTTATAGGGTCAGTGGTATCTGTATCAGTATAATAACACCCAGCGCTATATAATGACACAGTAGTGACACTGGCACATGCGTATAGCTAGACAAGGGCTGGTTATAGGGTCAGTGGTATCTGCATCTGTATAATAACAGCTCTATACAAAGACACAGTAGTGACACTGGCTCATGGGTATAGCCAGACAAGGGCAGGTTATAGGGTCAGTGGTATCTGCATCAGTATAATAACACCCAGCACTATATAATAATGTTTTTAATTTCAAATGTACCTTGGTGTCTTTCACTAAGGTCTGTACTTTGGAAAATGTCCACGACAGCCTTTGTCTGTGCCTATCACTGGATAATATGTCCTTTTATTCTATATAAATCTAAATTATTTTCAACTGTATTACAGGGGCAGTACATTTTTCTGCAATCTTTCAATAAATGAACATATCAGCAGAGTCTGAAAGTTACTAGAACAGACAAACATTGTGTTTGCTGCATTTGTTTTTGAATGGTCAGACCCCACCAAGAGCCGATCTAGAGATGGCTTGCCATTTTGTTAACAGAATCTCTATTATTTAGCTTCAGCAGATAAGATAACAAACTACACATTTTTTTACCTAAATTACAGACAAGGGGGGGGGGGGGGAATAAATAATGAAAATATATTGCAAAGTTGTTTACTATGCATGATTAAGCATCAATGTCCCTTTAAATGCTGGAAACTGGACCCAACCAGAATCATTCATATATCAAGATTGATGGACAGAACAAAGCTACAGTCATCATCTATAGAATATTTTTTTTTACCTACATCTGTTTCAACAACAACAATTATATAAAAACAACATATAAATTGCATTTCTGCTCTACAATATTTTTCTCCCCATACAAAATATTAACAGCAATAGATTTCAGTGACAGCTGAATAAAACTGATCTCAGATTCTTTATTTCTAGTAATGCATTATTTGTAAAATACTCCTTTCTCATTAGCATCAATTTTGACATACTGATAATTATTGTAATTAATTAAGGCAACATATCGACGACTGTAGTGCTCACACTGATTTGTCAATTTATGTTTCTAATTAAGTAATTAGCAAGAAAAAAATATCTGAATGCCAGAATACTCTGGATTTACCATCTGCTGTTTCACGGTAACTATCACCTATTTTCCCAGACAGTCATTTACTAGAATGTGCAACACAAGGGCCAATTTACCATCTGGCATACAATGTAATATGCTAATTTTAATCACATTTTACTGGTTCTAGTGTTAGATCTGAGAGGCAATTAATACTGTGTTTAAGTCTAATTTACCATTAAAAGTGAACAAAAATACCACCTATTGCTATTCTATCTGACTTATCTGTATCATTACATCGTATTTGTAACAACTGTATGTAGCTAGAAAGCCCAGAGCTATGGAACTTGATTTTTTTTGTTTCATCCTTGATTTGACTTTAAAGGGACAGTATACACCAATTTTCATATAACTGCATGTAATAGACACTACTATAAAGAATAATATGCACAGATACTGATATAAAAATCCAGTATAAAACAGTTTAAAAATGTACTTAAAAACTTCTAGTTTAGCTCTGTTTAAAAAGTTACTGGAACACCCACTGCAAGTGGGAAATAGCAGACCCTCCCCCTCCCCTTCCTTTGCATATGAAAATCCCCTTTACACAAACAGAAGCAAGCTGGAGTAGATATACGACGGAATTCTCCTAAAACTTTGGGGCTTGGTTAGGAGTCTGAAAATCAGAGCAATGTTATTTAAAAATAAGCCAAACTATCCATTTAAAAAAAAAAAAAATCTGTATGGGCTATATAAATGGTTCATCTACAAAACATTTATGCAAAGACAAATCTAGTGTATAATAAAGGGACCTTATACAGTAAATAAATGCTAGATAAAAGGATGTAGTCAAAGCTAATATTAACCTGAGAATAATATGTAGACGCATTTTAAAATTATATTTGTTGTTTAAATATTGAAGATATAAGTGTAAAGTTTTAGTTTCTATAAAGTAATGGGCACTGACATTTTGAAACCTAGGTTTTCTCTTACCTATCTCTTCTGTAGAGGGCAATTAGGAGCACATATAAAACATTGCAAACAAGGTTAAAATGGTTTCCACATAGCCATTACTTGTACACTCTCTTTATTTACTTGTATCTGTCCCTAATGGTCATCAGAAGAGATAGCTAAGGGGAACCTAGGTTTTAATATGGGGTTCCCTGTCAGGTACTTACTTAACCTCATTCCAGCGATGGGCTCCAGTGGAAACACTGGAGGTTTGTCCCTTGCAGCAGCTGCTGCATTCTGCACTCTTTTTCAGTAGCAGACTTATTCAATGGAGTGCCCTGGTGCCAACACTTTTGTTGGGCCCCCTCCAAATGTAACTCAGTTGTAGCAGTAGTATATACATTTAGCTCTGTATAATGATTTGGAGAATAGATAGATTGACCAGCAACCTGCTCTAATAAAACCGCTTCAGGATTGTACACATTCTGCACACAGATATGTATAGACTGGCTGCACCAATAGTAGTTCCGCCCCTGGCGCTCTGCACAAATTTAAAGGGACCATGCCTAATTTTAGAAACTCTCACCTAAGTAGCCACAGGTGTGGTAGTTTCTATATAAAGTCACTCAGCCTCACATTCTATGCTGAATTATTGACCAGTAACCCTTGAGCCTGTATGTTACCTGCTATTCAGTTCACCTTTAATCCTGTGTTACAAACATACCTTATACCTGCCTTGTTTCCTGATTATAACTTACCTTGATCCTGCTATACCAGCTGCATATACCTGGTAACTGTGCCAGCTTCCCCTCCTGTACATGCTGAGTATTCTGCACCAGTTACAGTTATCTGGTATCCTGTACCAGCTGCACATCCTGTACCTCCTGGGTCTCCTGTACCTGCTGTGCCAGTGGCACTTATCTGGTAACCATGCCAGCTGCACCTCCTGTGCCTGCTGAGTGTCCTGTACCTGCTGCATCAGTTACAGTTATCTGGTATCCCATACCAGCTGCACCTCTTGTACCTGCTGAGTGTCCTGTACCTGCTCTGTCTCTTGTACCTGCTGGGCCAGTTGCACTTACCTGATAACTGTGCCAGCTGCACCTCCTGTACTCCTGGGTCTCTTGTACCTGCTGTGACAGTGGCACTTATCTGGTAACCATGCCAGCTGCACCTCCTGTACCTGCTGAGTGTCCTGTACTTGCTTCACCACCTGTACCTGCTGGGTCTTTGTACCTCCTGCACCAGTTACACTTACCTGGTATCCAGTACCAGCTTTACCACCTGTACCTGCTGGGACTCTTGTACTTGCTGTGCCAGTTGCACTTACCTGATAACCGTGCCAGCTGCACCTCCTGTACATGCTGGGTTTCCTGTACCTGTTGCACCAACTGTAGCTGCCTGGTAATCTGTGCTAGCCTCATCTGCTGTATTGTCAGTTCAGTCCTGTCTTCTTTGGTACCTTGTTGCTGGACTGATCTCCTGCTACGTGACATTTGGCCTGTCCTTGGACTCTGTTCTTGCTTTATCCCTTGGTACCTTGTTGCTGGACTGATCTCCTGCTATGTGACCTTTGGCCTGTCCTTGTACTCTGTTCTTGCTTTATTCCTTGGTATCTTGTTGCTAGACTGATCTTCTGCTACGTGACATTTGGCCTGTCCCTGTACTCTATTCTTGCTTTATTCCTTGGTACCTTGTTGTTGGACTTATCTCCTGCTATGTGACCTTTGGCCTGTCCTTGTACTCTGTTCTTGCTTTATTCCTTGGTATCTTGTTGCTAGACTGATCTTCTGCTACGTGACCTTTGGCCTGTCCCTGTACTCTATTCTTGCTTTATTCCTTGGTACCTTGTTGCTGGGCTGATCTCCTGCTACGTGACCTTTGGCCTGTCCTTGGACTCTGTTCTTGCTTTATTCCTTGGTACCTTGTTGCTGGACTGATCCTGCTATGCCACCTTTGAACTGTCCTTGGACTCTGTTCTTGCTTTATCCCTTGGTACCTTTTACTGGACTGATCTCCTGCTACCTGACCTTTGGCCTATCCTTTAAGTCAGTGTTTCCCAAACCCAGTCCTCAGGACCCTTACTCAGGCCAGATATTCATTATATCTTAACTAGAGCACAGGTGAAATAATCAGCTGATGGGTAAGCTGATTGTTTCACCTGTGCTCTAGTTAAGATATAATGAATATCTGGCCTTGAGTAAGGGTCCTGAGGACAGGGTTTGGGAAATACTGCTTTAAGTTTATTTAGCTGATTTTGGTTTACATTGTTTCTATTTTGAATTGAGTTACACTCACCTAACATGTAACCCCCACAATGCCATTACCCTATAGAAACTCAGCTGAATTGAGAAAAACCTTTTTAAAGTAAAATTATAAGAAAAGGGGTCAAAATAAATATAATGAAACATTTTATGTTACAATCTCATAAAGTATTTACTGTCCCTTTAACTTGCATGTTAGAAAACGCAATTAATATAAAATTAAATGTAAAATATACAATTTATCTTAAAAGGAAATAAAGTCCAAAACGGAAATGCATGCAAATTTATTTTCATTTAGAGAAAAAGTTATTTTTCCAATGGACATGAAATTGCAAAAATGCTTCTTGTAAATTTTCAGCAAAAGCTTTTTTGTTTTTGTTTGTTAACATAGCAATAACATAATTTATGTAAGAACTTACCTGATAAATTAATTTATTTCATAATGGCAAGAGTCCATGAGCTAGTGACATATGGGATATACATTCCTACCAGGAGGGGCAAAGTTTCCCAAACCTCAAAATGCCTATAAATACACCTCCTACCACACTCACATCTTAGTTTAACGAATAGCCAAGTAGTGAGGTGTAAAAAGGAGTAAAAAAACATACATAAAAGACGAACTGGAAAATAATATTGTGCTTTTATACAAAAAAATATAACCACCAAAAACAGGGTGGGCGTCATGGACTTGCCATTATGAAAGAAATGAATATATCAGGTAAGTTCTTACATAAATTATGTTTTCTTTCATGGAAACAAACAAGAGAAAATGGGTAGACCAGAGCACTCAGTCACTAACAATTAAATAAATATTAATCACAGTGAGGTTTACTCAACCAGGTAAATCTATAAAACTTAGCATTTAATAGTAAAAATTAAAACGTAGAGAGAGACTACTAAGATATTTATATATTTATAAATTCATAAATTTGAGGAAATAGATGTAACCTCAGTTTTGGCATATATTTCTGACACCTTTATTATTAAAACTTATACATGTTCACAATACTGGATATGATCCGTATGCATGTCCAACTCATCTGAAACTCCCTGCCTAATATTTTGGATAATAAGGAGATTGTTTAACACATGTGTGAGGTGTGCTTTAAGAATAACATAGCAACATGCCTAATATAGTACAGTGGATGATGTGATTCCAATATTCTGTAATCTGAAATATTCCTAACAAAATGCAGATACCGAGGCAATATAGGCATTTTCTTTGTTTTGTTTTATTGGTGGACACAATTGAATCATCTACGTCAATATAGAGCCAATTAAAAATTACCATATAAGTACAGAGTATTGGCTTACAATTCTTTTGTTTTGCAAGTAACCTTCTTAGTGAGTCATACTGATGGCTGATTTGGCTGTATATATAAGTGGTTTGTAAAACTTTTTGAAACTCTTATTTACAATTGATTTTTAATTAGCATGGTATCCTAGCTTTACTGGATTTAATAGTGCTGTCTCTGTCATTATACTCTTCCTGTAGCGATGTCTCCGCCCACCCATCTTCTTGCCCCCGCTTTTTTCTGGTTACCAGATACACACTCATCAAATAGTGAAAGGGTTACTAATAAGTCTTGGTTTATCTCTAACTCCAACTATTAAACTTGTATTTATGTTTGTGACATCTTAATGAAGTGGGATAATTGAATGATTTATATGTGTTTAGCGTGATACCTGAAATGTAAACTCATTCGCCCACACATAACATAATATCGTGCCATACATAATTTCATTGAGCTTTATAGTGACATATCCTGATTTAATATTTACGGATTTGGTCCTGTTCTACTATCTTATACAATTAATGTAGTGTTGTTAGGGCTGACACGCTAGAATGTTAATGAATTACAACTGTCAGTGCCGTTCTGACATTACTCTCTTACAATGACATTGGATATTATCTCCGCCCTCCCTGCTTGTCATCAGCCCTATAGCCACGTGGTAGACGTATAGCCAATGAGGAGAGGACAAATACTACTGACTTGTTTAGGGTGTGTGTGAGAATCATCACCTCTGATTGGCTCAATAATCGTATTTAAGCCAGTGTATGGCGAAATGCGCATCAGAGAGCTCTGCAGCCTTGTCTTATGTTTTTGCAAATACTTACACAATTACACATACTGTTATAGACCCTATAGATAGGAGGTAAAGAGCAGTATATAATTTGCCTTGAGACTCTGCTAGAGTACACACCGCTCCAGTATTGCACTAGATTAGGTAATTTGTGTGGGGTTAATCCTCTTTATTCAGATAGTTCATTGTGCAATCTGCGAGCATTTTTGGGTGTATACCTAGCAGAAATCTCCCTAGACATTGTCATATACAGATGGTTTAACAATTGCACACATTTGCAAGGTTATTTACCTGGGCTTGCCAGCTCTCTCTCTCTCTCTTTATTTTTACTACAGTTTTTAATACACTACACTAGTAGCCTCTCTCTACTTTTTCATTTTTACTATTAAATGCTAAGTTTTATAGATTTACCTGGTTGAGTAAACCTCACTGTGATTAATATTTATTTAATTGTTAGTGACTGAGTGCTCTGGTCTACCCATTTTCTCTTGTTTGTTTCTAATCTATAACCACGGGTAGTGAGCACCCCCCCACTTTTTTGATATTAAAGGGTATTACCCTAATAGTATATATTCAGATACATAGGACTATACACTACATCAGTGATTTACTTGGGGTTTTCAATAGTGAAACTTTTTTATTTCCCTTTTGTGTTTTTTCATTCTTATATTGTTTTCTTTCATGTAAATGGAAGGAGTCCATAAGCTAGTGACATATGGGATAAAATACCCAAGATGTGGAAGTCCACAGAAGAGTCACTAGAGAGGGAGGGATAAAATACAAATTAAATCCAAAAAATAAGTTCTTATAAACAGTAGAATCAAACTGAAACAGCTGCCTGAAGAACCTTTCTACCAAAGACTGCTTCAGAAGAATCAAATACATTGAAATGGTAAACTTTAGTAAATGTATGCAAAGAAGACCATGTTGCTCCTTTGCAAATCTGATCAACTGAAGCTTCATTCTCAAAAGCCCAAGAAGTGGCAACTGATCTAGTAGAATGAGCCGTAATTCTCTGAGGCAGAGACTGCCCCGCCACCAAATAAGCCTTGTGAATCCTAAGCTTTAACCAAGATGCCAAAGAAATGGCAGAGGCTTTCTGACCTTTCCTAGAACCAGAAAAGACAACAAATAGACTAGAAGTTTCCTGAAATCTTTAGTAGCCTCAACATAGTATTTCAAAGCTCTTACCACATCCAAAGAGTTTAACGATTTCTCAAGAGAATTCTTAGGATTCGGACACAAGGAAGGAACAACAATTTCCTTACTAATGTTAGAATTCACAACCTTAGGAATAAATTTAAACAAAGTCCACAAAACAGCTTTATCCTGATGGAAAATCAGAAAAGAAGACTCACAAGACAGAGCAGACAATTCAGAAACTCTTCTCGCAGAAGAGATAGCCAAAAGGAACAATACTTTCCAAGAAAGTAGCTTAATTTCCAAAGAATACATAGGCTCAAAAGAAGGAGCTTGCAAAACCTTCAAAACCAAATTAAGACTCCAAGGAGGAGAAATAGATTTAATAACAGGCTTGAAACGGACCAAAGCCTGAACAAAACAGTGAATATCAGGAAGTTTAGCAATCTTTCTATGAAATAAGAGCAGAGATTTTTCCCTTCAAAGTTCTTGTAGACAGGCCTTTATCCAAACCGTCCTGAAGAATCTATAAAATTCTAGGAATTCTAAAAGAATGCCAAGAAAATTTATGAGAAGAACACCATGAAATATAGGTTTTCCAAACCCGATAATAAATCTTCCTTGAAACAGACTTATGAGCCTGCAACATAGTATTAATCACTAAATCAGAGAAACATCTATGACTAAGCACTAAGCGTTCAATTTCCATACCTTCAAATTTAGCGATTTGAGATCCTTATGGAAAAATGGCCCTTGAGACAAGATCCGCATATCAAAACCTATGAGGTCATGCTGGTGCTATCAGAAACACATGCAATTGTTCCATTATGATCTTGGAGATCCCCCTTGGAAGAAGAACCAGAGGCGGAGAAATATAAGCAAGTTGGTAAGACCAAGGAACTGCTAACGCATCCACCATCTCCGCCTGAGGATCCCTGGACATGGAAAGGTATCTGGGAAGTTTCTTCTTTAGATGGGAAGCCATCAGATCTATTTCTGGAAGACCCCACATCTGTACAATCTGAAAAAAAACACATCTGGATGGAGAGACCACTCCCCGGAGGTAAAGTCTGACGGCTGAGATAATCCGCTTCCCAATTGTCTACACCTGCGATATGAATCCCAAAAAGAGTTGGATTCTGCCAAAGAAAGTATCCATGATACTTCTTTCATTGCTAAAGGACTGCAAGTCCCTCCCTGATGATTGACAGTTGTAAAATTGTCTGATTGAAAGCGAATGAAAAGTTCTCTCTTTAATAAAAGACAAGCCTTAGAGTTCTAAGATATTCATTGGTAACCTTGCCTCTAGAGGATTCCAAACCCCTTGTGCTGTCAGAGATCCCCAGACAGCTCCCCAACCTGAAAGACTTGCATCTGTTGAGACTACAGTCCAGGAAGGACGAACAAAAGAGGCCTCTTGAACAATACAATGATAGTCTAACCACTAAGTCAGAGAGAGTAGAATGCTGGGATTTAAGAATATCAATTGTGATATCCGAGTAAAATCTCTGCACTATTGATTCAGCATGCAAAGCTGCAGAGGTCTCATATGAAAACGAGCAAAGGGGATCGTGTCCATTGCTGCAGTCATGAGACCTAAAACTTCCATGCACATAGCCACTGAAGGGAATGATCAAGACTGAAGGTTTCGACAGGCTGAAACCAATTTCATTCGTCTCTTGTCTGTTAAAGACAGAGTCATGGACACTGAATCTATCTGGAAATGTAAAAAAGGTGACCCTTGTTTCAGGAATCAAGAAACTCTTTGGTAAATTGATCCTCCAACCATGTCTTTGAAGAAACAACACTAGTCGATTCGTGTGAGATTCATCAAAATGAAAAGATTGAGCCAGTACCAAGATATCGTCCAAATAAGGAAACACTGCAATACTCTGCTCTCTGATTACAGATAGAAGGGCACCAAGAACCTTCAAAAAGACTCTTGGAGCTGCCGCTAGGCCAAATGAAAGAGTTGGTAATGCTTGTCTAGAAAAGAGAATCTCAGAAACTGATAGTGATCTGGATGAATCAGAATGTGAGGATAAGCATCCTGTAAGTCTATTGTGGATATGTAATGACCTTGCTGAATAAAAGCTAGAATAGTCCTTATAGTCACCATCTTGAATGTTGGGACCCTTACTAAACAATTAAAAAACTTCAGATCCAGAACTGGTCTGAATGAATTTTCTTTCTTTGGGACAATGAATAGATTTGAATAAAAACCCAGACCCTGTTCCTGAGGCGGAACTGGTATAATCCCCCCTGAAAGCTCCAGATCTGAAACACACTTCAGAAAAGCCTGAGCATTCACAGTATTTGTTGGAACGTGAGAAAGAATCTTCTCATAGAAGGTCTTATTCTGAAACCTATTTGATCCCCTTGGGAGACAATGCTCTGAATCCACTGATTCTGAACAGAATCTGCCCAAATGTTTTGAAATAATTTCAATTTGCCCCCCACAAGTTGAACTGGATTGAGGGCCACACCTTCATGCAGTCTTGGGGGCTGGCTTTAGTTTCTTATAAGGCTTGGATTTATTCCAACTTGAAGATGGCTTCCAATTGGAACCAGAGTCCATAGGGGAAGGAGTGGTTTTCTGTTCTCTATTCTGATGAAAAGAGCAAAAATGATTAGAAGCTTTAGATTTACCCTTAGAATTTTTTATCATGGGGCAAAAAAACTCTCTTCCTTCCAGTGATAGTGGAAATAATAGAATCCAACTGAGAACCAAATACATTATTACCCTGGACAGATAGAGATAGTAATCTAGATTTAGATACCATGTCAGCATTCCGTGATTTAAGCCATAAATCTCTTCTAGCTAAAACAGCTAAAGACATAGATTTAACATAAATCTTGATGATATCAAAATAGCATCACAGATAAAATGATGTTGAAGCAAACGAACAATCCTAGACAAATCAGGATCTTCTTCCTGTTGTGCTAAGCTATCCAACCAACAAGTTGATGCAGCCGCAACATCAGCCATAGAAATGGCAGGCCTGAGAATATAACCAGAATGTAAATAAGCTTTCCTTAGATACAATTCAATCTTCCTATCTAAAGGATCCTTAAAAGAAGTACTATTTTCCATAGGAACAGTAGTACCTCTGGCAAGAGTAGAAATAGCCCCATCAACCTTTTTCCCAAAACTCCAAATTAGCCACTGGTAAAGGATATAACTTCTTAAACCTATAAGAAGGATTAAAAGAAGCACCAGGTTTAGACCATTCCTTAGCAATCACATCAGAAACCGCATCTGGAACAGGAAAAACCCTCAG
>NC_069500.1:1289871195-1289906195 GCF_027579735.1 Bombina bombina | reverse complement strand
ACACATACATACACATACATACACATACACATACACATACATACACATACATACACATACACATACACATACACATACATACACATACATACACATACACATACACATACACATACATACACATACATACATACACATACACATACACATACATACACATACACATACACATACATACACATACATACACATACATACACATACATACACATACATACACATACACATACACATACATACACATACATACACATACATACATACACATACATACACATACATACATACACATACACATACATACATATACATACACATACATACACATACATACATACATATACATCTTTAGACATGCATATGTATGTGTCTCAATGCTAAAGCCGTTTGCCTGCTTTTTTTTTCTCTAACACCTGAGATCGCCTATCTTTGAGCCCTAATAACTTTTGTGTTAAATATTTATTTTTTAGAATTTTTATAAGTGTAATTATGAGTGTAAGTGTACTTTGTAATGTGTTTTGTGACATCACGAAACAGTTAACCAGAGCTCTGAAGTCGCAGTAATCATTCTAGTGTAAATTGTGATTGCGCTAACATGATTGCGTTTACTTTTAACTCGTAATACGAGCGGTAAGCCTGATGAGCGCAAACCCTCGTGATATACCCCTTATCGCTCATGTGCAAATGTTTGCGCTCCACTCGTAATCTAGTCCAATGTGTGACATTGTGTGATAATGTAACTGCTCTGTATTACGCAGAATACCAAATGATCCCTTTTACAAGATTTAGTATTAGTATTAACCCCTAAACCAAGGCCCTCCCGCATAACAAAAACTATAATAAAATGATTAACCCCTAATCTGCCGCTCCGGACATCGCTGCCACTATAATAAATATATTAACCCCTAAACCGCTGAACTCCTGTATCGCAAAAACTAGTTAAATATTAGTAACCCCTAAACTGCCGCCCCCAACCTCACCGCCGCCACTATACTAAAGTTATTAACACCTAAACCTAACCCTAACCCTAACCCTAACACTCCTAACTTTAATATAATTAAAATAAACCTAAATAAAAATTACTATCATTAACTAAAATTCCTATTTAAAACTAAATATTTACCTATAAAATAAACCATAAGCTTGCTACAATATAACTAATAGTTATATTGTATCTAGCTTAGGTTTTATTTATATTTCACAGCTAAGTTTGTATTTATTTTAACTAGGTAGACTAGTTAGTAAATAGTTAGTAACTATTTACTAACTACCTAGTTAAAATAAATACAAATTTACCTGTAAAATAAAACCTAACCTGCCTCACACTAACACCTAACATTACACTAACATTAAATAAATTACATTAATTAAATACAAATAACTAAGTTACAAAAAAAACCCCACTAAATTACACAAAATAAAAAAGAAATTAGCAAATATTTAAACTAATTACAGGAGCATCATCTTCTTTCGATTCCTCTTGAAGAATGAAGGTTCCTTTAAATGACGTCATCCAAGATGGTGTCCCTTGAATTCCGATTGGCTGATAGAATTCTATCAGGCAATCGGAATTAAAGGGAAAAAAATCCTATTGGCTGATGCAATCAGTCTATAGGATTGAGCTTGCATTCTATTGGCTGTTCCAATCAGCCAATAGAATGCAAGCTCAATCCTATTGGCTGATTGGGTTTTTTTACCCTTTAATTCCGATTGTCTGATAAAAATCTATCAGCCAATCAGAATTCAAGGGACGCCATCTTGGATGACGTCATTTAAAGGAACCTTCATTCTTCAAGAGGAATCGAAAGAAGAGGATGCTCCACGCCGGATGTCTTGAAGATGGAGCCGCTCCGCGTCGGAAGGATGAAGATAGAAGATGCCGTCTGGATGAAGACTTCTGCCCACCTGGAGGACGACTTCTTGCCGTTTGTATGAAGACTTCTCCCGGCTTTGTTGAGGACTTCTGCCCGCTTGGATGAAGACTTCTCCCGGCTTGATGAGGATGGATGTCCGGTCTTCAAAAACTGTAAGTGGATCTTCAGGGGTTAGTGTTAGGTTTTATTAAGGGTTTATTGGGTGGGTTTAAGTTTTAGATTAGGGTTTGGGCACAGAAAAAGAGATAAATGTCCTTTTCAGGGCAATGGGGAGCTTAGGTTTTTTAGATAGGATTTTATTTGGGGGGTTTGGTTGTGTGGGTGGTGGGTTTTACTGTTGGGTGGTTGTTTGTATCTTTGTTACAGGTAAATGCCCCGCAAAAGGCCCTTTTAAGGGCTATTGGTAGTTTAGTTTAGGCTAGGTTTTTTTTTATTTTGATAGGGCTATTAGATTAGGTGTAATTAGTTTAAATATTTGATAATTTCTTATTTATTTTGTGTAATTTAGTGTTTATTATTTTTTGTAATTTAGATAAATGTATTTTGTTAATGTAATTTATTTAACTTTAGTGTAATGTTAGGTGTTAGTGTAACTCAGGTTAGGTTTTATTTTACAGGTAAATTTGTATTTATTTTAACTAGATAGTTAGTAAATAGTTAATAAATATTTACTAACTTGTCTACCTAGTTAAAATAAATACAAACTTAGCTGTGAAAATAAAAATAAAACCTAAGATAGCTACAATGTAATTATTAGTTATATTGTAGCAAGCTTAGGGTTTATTTTATAGGTAAGTATTTAGTTTTAAATAGAAATTATTTAGTTAATTGTAGTAATTTTTATTTAGATTTATTTTAATTATATTAAAGTTAGGGGTGTTAGGGTTAGACTTAGGTTTAGGGGTTAATATATTTATTCAGTGTTAGTGATGTGGGAGGCCAGAGGTTTAGGGGTTAATAACTTTAGTATAGTGGCGGCGATGTTGGGGGTGGCAGATTAGGGGTAAATAAGTGTAATGTAGGTGGCAGCGATGTTGGGGCGGCAGATTAGGGGGGTTTAGACTCGGGGTTTATGTTAGGGTGTTAGGTGTAATCATAAATTTTCTTTCCCCATAGGAATCAATGGGGCTGCGTTACAGAGCTTTATACTCCTTTATTGCAGGTGTTAGGCTTTTTTTTAGCCGGCTCTCCCCATTGATGTCTATGGGGAAATTGTGCACGAGCATGTAAAACCAGCTCAAAGCAGCACTGGTATTTGTGTGCGGTATGGAGCTCAACGCTGCCATATTCCCTTTTAACGCCGGGTTTTTGCAAACCTTTAATAGCAGTGCTATTAAAGGTGAGTGCTGGAAATAACTTAATAAGTTATTACCAAGCCGATCTTAACGCAAAACTCGTAATCTGGCCGTTAGTATATTTTAAAATACATTTTTTAAATGAACCAAAGAAATTGATGTGCATTATTTTATTAATATAGTAATTATATGATTTATTTTAGATACCAAATAACATGAATCTTGCAACACAGCTGGAAAAACCAATAGCTACTTTCTTGATAATTTCTATTAAAAGGTAAAGGATTTATATATGTCAAACAATACAAATACTTAGAAGACTCAGGCTGGTAGGAACATTCATGAGACGGGATATGGTTGACAATCTGTCTCATTGTTTTCAACCCCTCCCATTTCCCTGAACCAATCATTGGGGCGGTAACTTGCACAGCACATTATTTGTTAAATAACTTTAGTGTATGACTTACAAACTATGCCTAATTAAATAGCAATCACTATGCATACATATATTACAAAATACTTTTTGGCAAAACATTACAACAATATATGAGCAATGAGAATTTAGTATTTCTTTTACCATAAGCCAAGTAAAATGCATAAAATATTGAGCACAACTGAGTATTATTTTTTGTGAATTCTGGTTTCTGTTCTTAGATGTCTTGCACTGTCAATCATTTGTCAATTCCTAACACCACAACACCGTGTGCACGTCTAGCCTGTCAGCACAACAGCCAAGAGTATCCATAAAGATTCAACAACGACATTCTTCTATTTCTGCTTGAAAAGACAGTGATGATGAATTAAGATGACATAAAGTCTAGATTTTTCCCAAACCATTACTAAAAAATAGTTACAAAGCCAACTGTGTTATTAATATAACAATGAAAACTAGAAATTTAGTGTAAACCTACAAAACACATTTGCTGCAATATTATCATTTCAAGGACAAATGTTTACAATCACAATAGTCTAATCAGAGGCTAAGACCCCAAAAGTATTTCACTTCTTTATTTCACAAATATAAATACTGAGCATATTATGAACATTTTACTTGGAGGCAAAAAATCAACATGTCAGAACCATGTCAAAGAAGGCAAACATTTATGATTGAACCTATCCACTTACTCATAAGTGCACATGTATATATTCATATAGATCTATCTACATGTATTTAGGCACATACGTCATCACATATTTGTAAATACATAAACTCAAATGCATAGTATAAATATATGTCAATATATAGTGATGCGTTTGATTAGACTCTCTCACTTTCTTGTAACCTCTTTTCTTATCTCCCTATTGTTTGTCATGCTGTATGAAAAGATTTTATAGAAAAAAGTAAAACAACAAAGTAAAAAAAATCTAAAGTTTTATTAAGACCAAAAACTTTGCTTTTAAGGATTAAAGGATTAATAAGAATATGACATATGTAAAAACAAGTAGAGATAGGCTACGGGCATAATTAGATGTCCAAAGCCAAAACCAGAAAAGAAGGCAGCTAGACAAAATGTGTGAGAACTGTCTTTATATGTATTACAAAATGCTAAAAAAAAATACATTTACTAGAGACTGTTTATTTAAGTATTAGCAGGATAGTTTGCCTGCAATTGGTGGGAACTTGGGGGAGTGACCATTCTCATGTATACTATTTATACATAAATAAATACTTAATTGTAATGAAATGGTTGGCCTGGGTAATTGGACAGATTAAAATAGACACACATGCCAAATCTCCCCAATTTCTCTATCTCCAGCATTTTTATCCATACATGTTTGAGGGTTGAAGCGTTGAAAGTAGTAAAACATATCCCCGTAAATCAATTTTTAGCTAGGAGAGTGGAGGGTAAAAAAAAATAAAAATACATTAAATAGTTAGATAGTATCCTACACCTCAAGTTGAACAACCCTGATTTAGGAAAATTATCCAAAGATATTCAATATAATCAAGGCATAAATTAAAAGGTTTTAGTAACCTGTAAACAATATTAAATATAATTACAAGTAAAATAGACCAGTTGGGTATCTAAAGAAGTTATCACATCTCACTTCTTTTTTAAAAATTGTCACTTTGATTCTTCTATATAAAACATACAGCATCTCAGCACTGCATGGGTGAAATGTCTACAACTTGGAATTTTAAGATGACTTTTTACACATTATTTTGCTTCTTCTGGGTACTGCTAATTGGGGCTCAGCGGAATATACAGTATGAATGAAGACATCATACCCATATGCTGAGCTTAATGGTCTCACATGATTGCACATAGACTCATCAGGGCTTACTGAAAGTTTTGTTTTTAAAGGCCAATTACTGGTTATAAAATGTAAAAATGTTACCGCCTGCCTCCATTTCATTATTTCTCATTCATTTATCCCTATATATATATATATATATATATATATATATATCTATCTCTATCTATCTATCTATCTATCTATATATATATATATATATATATATATATATATATACACACATATTTCCTATGGCTCATATCGAGTTACATTTAAGTTACTTGTTCTTACTTATAAATCACTCAGCAATGGTGCTCTATATTTCTTTCCAAAGTCTCAATGACCACTTCCTGGTGCATATTGCCTCCCCTCTTGTATATATAATATGTCTCTTATATATACTTGATAATTGCAACCCTGTTTCAGATTATTCCCATTGAACACTCTTGTTGTTAATTATAGTTCTTAAATTTATACTATATTGTCCTTTAAAAATGTAGTCTTTTTTCAAAGTAGAAATGAACTATTCATCAGTTTCATATTAATGTATAAATCGGTGCATTCTATTTTGCATTCCTACAATCTTTTCCAACTTTTATTCCAAATTCCGTATCCTTCACATTATCATGTTTACATCAAGAATGAACATTTCTTTCTCAGGATATCCTTATAGCTACACAACAGATGCCAAAGAGTCTAAACCCTGGTTCCAAGAACAGTGTATTAAAAAGGTTAAATAATTAATTAGCAAGATACATACAGCTGACCATATACATTAACTACTTAAAGGTTGATCGCAATACTTTAGAAGAGCTTCAACACAAAATCACCATTAGAGTCTATGGGGATTTCTGTAGATAAATCAGTTGATAATTTTTTTCTGAAGGATTGAGATTGGCCCCCGGGCTAGCTATCCCATCCACCTATGATGTAAATATTTATGTTTACATTTATATGTGAATGTAAGTATATATACAGAAATATTCTCCTTATGCAGAAAACAGCTCATTATAAGGAACGTATAAAGTGCATAAAGAAAATAATCTAATGTGCTAGAGTATTTTATTATTGCATTACCCCTTTAAAGCTGTGAAACCTATAGTTAAATTGAGCTCCAGATCAGCAATGGACTAATGGGATCTAGTTAAACACATCTAAACATAAAAATACAGATAAAAACCACAGACCCAGCAAGTCTCCCCTTATTTCTGTAAACACAATTCAATAAATCAAATATCAGCACTATACTCACTGTTGTGAGGCACAGTAACAAATGGGTTGCTGCAAAAATCCTCCAATATACTTTACAATAACTCACAGTACCATAGCTGTTTTCTTAAAAAGAAAAAACAAAAACAAACTTCCAAGCCATTTTATTAAAGGGACAGTCTACTTGAAAATTGTTACTCTTTAAAAAGATAGATAATCCCTTTATTACTCATTCCTCAGTTTTGCATAACACACACTGTTATAATAATACACTTATTACCTGTGTGATTACCTTGTATCTAAGCCTCTGCAGACTGCATTTATTTTGTACTGTCTGTACCCAAAACAAACCAAGACAGGGAATTTAGCATGCAAACATAATTTATTAAAGAGGAAAAAAGTTTTTTTAAAGTATCAAAAACACTCAAGTTATTAAATCATTTTAATATCGTAATAGTATCAATAGTGTTCAATAGTAACGAAACAGTAGAAATACATAAAACCAGGCAACACCTCTACCAGAGGGTGACTCGGCAATGCTACAGAAATCTGTCACCATGGTAACCAAACCGAGGATCTGTTCAGGTTTTATTTCCAAGTTCTAAGAGCTTAATTCAGTGTACTATTCGTGCAGCAAATGTGGCCGAACAACACCTCTACCAGCAGGTAACACTTCAAAACCACACAGTCATATATCACCATGGTAATCAATCTTTAAGGATCTATGTTTGCTACTATAACTGCTCATAAATTGCTACAGCACACAATAATATTGTAGCTGTTCCCATAGTAGGTATAGTTTGTATATCCATATAGTTAGTGGCATTGAGCAAACAAAGTCCCACAGGTAAGTGGGATATTAGTATACAGAGCCTAATAGTAGCGCCAAAAATGTTCCATAGCGTACATAGTAGATATTAGCGTGTTAGCATAGATACAATAAAGTAGTATATCATCAGCTTATAAAATCCGTACACCTTACTTTTGTGTTGCGGTAGATAAGTCTAGTCCATAACCATCTTATCCGAAGTAAGGTCTCCACAGTTAACTGCACATTTGTAGACTTCCAGTGCTATGACAGGATGCTACAGCTCACCAGCTACTGTGATTCCGTTCTTTGCCATATAGTAGTACACATATTTTCAGCTAGCATGCCATGTGACTGGATACTCTGTAAAAGCATTCAAAACGCCCCCTTATCTAAGTGCTTTTTACAAACTTGCATTTTAGCCAATTAGTGCTGTCTAATGCGTAACTCAACAGGAGTGACCACAATGTTACCTATATGGCAAACATGAGATAGAACTATCTGCCTGTGAAAAGCTAATAAAATGCACTGAGATAAGAGGCGGCCTGCTGGGGCTTAGAAACGGGCAGAAATTCAGAGTTTTAGAAGTTATATATTATATTAATATAACAATGTTGGTTGTGCAAAGCTTGGGAATGGGTATTAAATGCATTATCTATCTTTTTAAACAATAAAACTTTTCAAGTAGGCTGTCCCTTTAAAGCACTTCACAGTTCTGCTACAAACAAACAGCAAACCTTTGTACCAGAACTGTGAATTGATTTAAATAAAATGGCTTGGAAGTTGTAATAATAAGACAACAATGGTTTTGTGAGTTATTGCACAGCACTTTTCCTATAAAGTGTAGTTTTAATTAGTTTGTAGGATCGCCTTATGCTTATCCCAAGCATTCTTTAGGTCTCCCATAGTGATTATCTTTACCATCTCTAATGCAAGTTTATTCCATGATTAGCCACCCTTTATGTCAATAAGATCTTCTATAAATTACTCCAGTACCAACTAAACTTCAACTTGAGATTATGATCTCTTGTCCTGGTGTTGCTGTTTTAGGAAAAAAATACTTACAGCCTTCAGCTTTATTCAACTCTTTGGTGAGCCAATGATATGAGGCATATGTGTGTAACCAAGAATGCTTTACAGCAAAGGATACCAAGACAACAAAGTGCATTTCATAAAATAATTAAATTGAAAAGTCTCTTAAAATGACATGCTCTGTCTCAGCTATGAAAGTTTAATTTTGACTTTTATATTCCTTTAATTATTGACACATTTTTCATTAATAAAAAGCTTCATATAAACATATACACAAATAAAATACTTATTTCTTTCATGTAATTAGCAAGAGTCCATGAGCTAGTGACGTATGGGATATACATTCCTACCAGGAGGGGCAAAGTTTCCCAAACCTCAAAATGCCTATAAATACACCCCTCACCACACCCACAAATCAGTTTTAGAAACTTTGCCTCCTATGGAGGTGGTGAAGTAAGTTTGTGCTAGATTCTACGTTGATATGCGCTCCGCAGCAGGTTGGAGCCCGGTTTTCCTCTCAGCGTGCAGTGAATGTCAGAGGGATGTGAGGAGAGTATTGCCTATTTGAATGCAGTGATCTCCTTCTACGGGTCTATTTCATAGGTTCTCTGTTATCGGTCGTAGAGATTCATCTCTTACCTCCCTTTTCAGATCGACGATATACTCTTATATATACCATTTCCTCTACTGATTCTCGTTTCAGTACTGGTTTGGCTTTCTACTACATGTAGATGAGTGTCCTGGGGTAAGTAAGTCTTATTTTCTGTGACACTCTAAGCTATGGTTGGGCACTTTTATATAAAGTTCTAAATATATGTATTCAAACATTTATTTGCCTTGACTCAGGATGTTCAACGTTCCTTATTTCAGACAGTCAGTTTCATATTTGGGATAATGCATATGAATAAATCATTTTTTCTTACCTTAAAAATTTGACTTTTCCCTGTGGGCTGTTAGGCTCGCGGGGGCTGAAAATGCTTCATTCTATTGCGTCATTTTTTGGCGCTGACTTTTTTGGCGCAAAATTTTTTTCTGTTTCCGGCGTCATACGTGTCGCTGGAAGTTGCGTCATTTTTGACTTTTTTTGCGCCATAGGTGTCGGCGTTCCGGATGTGGCGTCATTTTGGCGCCAAAAGCATTTAGGCGCCAAATAATGTGGGCGTCTTTTTTGGCGCTAAAAAAATATGGGCGTCACTTTTGTCTCCACATTATTTAAGTCTCATTATTTTGTGCTTCTGGTTGCTAGAAGCTTGTTCTATGGCATTTTTTTCCCATTCCTGAAACTGTCATTTAAGGAATTTGATCAATTTTGCTTTATATGTTGTTTTTTCTATTACATATTGCAAGATGTCCCACGTTGAAGCTGAGTCAGAAGATACTTCTGGAAAATCCCTGCCTGGTGCTGGAGCTACCAAAGCTAAGTGTATCTGCTGTAAACTTTTGGTATCTGTTCCTCCAGCTGTTGTTTGTACTGTTTGTCATGACAAACTTGCTAATGCAGATAATATTTCCTTTAGTACTGTTACATTACCTGTTGCTGTTCCGTCAACATCTAATACTCAGAGTGTTCCTGATAACATAAGAGATTTTATTTCTAAATCTATTAAGAAGGCTATGTCTGTTATTCCTCCTTCTAGTAAACGTAAAAAGTCTTTTAAAACTTCTCATTTTTCAGATGAATTTTTAAATGAACATCATCATTCTGATACTGATATTGGTTCTTCTGATTCAGAGGATTCTGTCTCAGAGGTTGATGCTGATAAATCTTCATATTTATTTAAAATGGAATTTATTCGTTCTTTGCTTAAGAAGTCCTTATTGCATTAGAAATTGAGGATTCTAGTCCTCTTGATACTAAATCTAAACGTTTAGATAAGGTTTTTAAATCTCCTGTAGTTATTCCAGAAGTTTTTCCTGTCCCTGGTGCTATTTCTGAAGTAATTTCCAGGGAATGGAATAATTACTTTCTTGGAAAGTTTTGTTCCTTTTGGCTATCTCTTCTGCCAGACGAGTTTCTGAATTATCTGCTCTTTCTTGTGAGTCTCCTTTTCTGATTTTTCATCAGGATAAGGAGGTGTTGCGAACTTCTTTTAAATTTTTACCTAAGGTTGTGAATTCTAACAACATTAGTAGAGAAATTGTGGTTCCTTCATTGTGTCCTAATCTTAAGAATTCTAAGGAGAGATCATTGCATTCTTTGGATGTTGTTAGAGCTTTGAAATATTATGTTGAAGCTACTAAGAATTTCCGAAAGACTTCTAGTCTATTTGTTATCTTTTCCGGTTCTAGGAAAGGTCAGAAGGCCTCTGCCATTTCTTTGGCATCTTGGTTGAAATCTTTAATTCATCATGCTTATGTCGAGTCGGGTAAAACTCCGCCTCAAAGGATTACAGCTCATTCTACTAGGTCAGTTTCTACTTCCTGGGCGTTTAGGAATGGAGCTTCGGGTGATCAGATTTGCAAAGCAGCAACTTGGTCTTCTTTGCATACTTTTACTAAATTCTACCATTTTGATGTGTTTTCTTCTTCTGAAGCTGTTTTTGGTAGAAAAGTACTTCAGGCAGCTGTTTCAGTTTGAATCTTCTGCTTATAATTTAAACTTTATTTTGGGTGTGGATTATTTTTCAGCGGAATTGGCTGTCTTTATTTTATCCCTCCCTCTCTAGTGACTCTTGCGTGGAAAGATCCACATCTTGGTTAGTCATTATCCCATACGTCACTAGCTCATGGACTCTTGCTAATTACATGAAAGAAAACATAATTTATGTAAGAACTTACCTGATAAATTCATTTCTTTCATATTAGCAAGAGTCCATGAGGCCCACCCTTTTTTTGTGGTGGTTATGATTTTTTTGTATAAAGCACAATTATTCCAATTCCTTATTTTTTATGCTTTTGCACTTTTTTCTTATCACCCCACTTCTTGGCTATTCGTTAAACTGATTTGTGGGTGTGGTGAGGGGTGTATTTATAGGCATTTTGAGGTTTGGGAAACTTTGCCCCTCCTGGTAGGAATGTATATCCCATACGTCACTAGCTCATGGACTCTTGCTAATATGAAAGAAATGAATTTATCAGGTAAGTTCTTACATAAATTATGCTTTTTCTTATTATTCAATAAATTCCACCAAGGGTGGAAGAATGGACAAAAAAGTTGTTTTGAGATTTAGTTTTTTGTTGTTCTTGAATCAACCTGAATGTACACTTATCAGGAAATTCATTTTATCTGCCTAAAGGGACAGTCTACTCCAGAATTTTTATAATCCCTTTATTACCCATTCCCCAGTTTTTCATAACTCATAACCAGCACTGTTATATTAATATACTTTTCAATTCAGTCATTACCGTGTATCTAAGCTTCGGCAGACTGCCCCTTATTTCAGCTATTTTAACAGACATGCATTTTAGCCAATCAGTGCTGACTCCTTGGTAACTCTACGGGAGTGAGCACAATGTTATCTATATGGCACACATGAACTAATGCTGTCTAACTGCAAAAAAACAGTCAAAACGCACTGAGATAAGAGGGAGGAGGCCTTCCAGGGGTAAATATTAGCATATGAGCCTACCTAGGTTTAGCTTTCAACAAAGAATATCAAGTGAACAATGCAAATTTAATTATAAAAGTAATTTGGAAAGTTGTTTAAAATTGCATGCCCTATCTGAATCATGAAAGTTTAATTTTGACTAGACTGTGCCATTAATTTTTGTATGATAAATATGTTATTCGTTATAATTTCTGTTTTTAACAGCTATCATTAACTGAAGTATTACAGCTGCATCTGGTATGATTTCCTTAATGTAATAACATATATACTGGTACCTACATGCATATCCATTGTTCAGTGTTATTAGAGTTTTAATAGTAAAAATAACAATGCTTTATTAGTAGTATTAATAACAACAACAACAACAACATTTAATTCTTTAAAAAGAAGAAAGAAAAAAAGAAGGGAATTGTTTATATTAATTACATCTATAGTTTGGTTAATTGATCCAATCTTTATGACAATGTAGCACAGTTCTAGGCCTCATATATTCTCCATTGAGTGTTATGAGGAAAAGTAGGTTATTTTTGTGGTCATTGATATTTTTATCCAGTGAGCAACTTTATATTTGGAGTTGTAAAGGCAATAAACCATATTTACAGGCTAAAATATAGAAACAAATATAAACAATTGAGTGAGAAGAGCAACTATCTAGACTGAACATAATAGTAGAGCCTGGTATTTGGATAGTTATTAATTAAATTCATTTTTAGGTCATTTTATTTGGATTTATGTAGTATTTTTATGTAATACTAAAATAGCGTTAACTTAAAGGGACACTCAAGTGATAATTAAACGTTCATTATTCATGCAATTTTATACAACTTTCCAATTTACTTCTATTAACAAAATGTGCACAGTCTTTTTATATTTACACTTTTTGAGTCACCAGCTCCTACTGAGCATGTGCAAGAATTCACAGTATATACGTATATGCATTTGTGATTGGCTGATGGCTGTCACATGATGCAGTGGGAGTGGAAATAGACAAAACTTTGAAATTTGCCAGGAAAAAAATCTACTACTCATTTGAAGTTCAGACTAAGAGGCCGATTTATCAAGTGTCTGGCGGACATGATCCGCTGTAGCAATCATGTCCGCCAGACATCGATAAATGCCAACTACATATGCTGTTGGCACTTATCATTGCACAAGCAGTTCTGGTGAAGTATTAAACTGTTTGAAACCAACAGACGGTGCATAACTCCCCCATGTGACAAATTGCTAACTGACTAAGGTCATCTTCCACCATAGTGGTGAACAGTGACCGGCTCAAAAAGAAAAAGAAATAGCACAGAAAAACACATTTTCAAAAATCTGTAATATATTATGAACTATGAAAAAAATAGATACAAATATAGAAATAATATTATTTTAATAATTTAATATTTTAACGCCTCTTAAACTAGTTGCTTTACCCTATAGTCTAAGTATCTTATCATATCTTCAGAAATAGGACTCATACTAAGAAAATATATGTGATATCAATTTTGAATCATTACATATTTATATTACATATATTTCTAAATTATTATTTTTATAAGGTTTGTCCGTATATATAAAGGCACATGTTGTTGCCCAAACTGTTTATTTCATGGAAAGAGCATTTTAAACAACTTTACATTTTACTTCTATTTTCAAATTTGCTTTAATGTCTTGGTATCCTTTGTTGAAGGTGCAGCAATGCACAATTGAGAGCTAGCTGAACACATCAGGTAAGCCAATGACAGGATACATATATGTTCATACACCAATCAGCAGCTAGCTTCCAGTATTGCATTGCTATTCCTTGGCCTACCTAGGTATGCTTTTCAACAAAGGATATCAAGAGAGTGAAGCACATTCGATAAAATAAGTACATTTGAACTTTTTTTTAAAATAGTATGTTCTACCCGGCATTATCAGGCAATATGGCAGCATTGAGCTCCATACCGCACCCAAATACCACCACTGCTTTGAGCTGGTTTTACGTGCTCGTGCACGATTTCCCCATAGACATCAATAGGGAGAGCCGGCTAAAAAAAGCCTAACACCTGCAATAAAGGAGCGTAAAGCTCTTTAACGCAGCCCCATTTATTCCTATGGGGAAAGAAAAGTTATGTTTAAACCTAACACCCTAACATAAACCCCGAGTCTAAACACCCCTAATCTGCTGCCCCCAACATCGCTGCCACATACCTACACTTATTAACCCCTAATCTGCCGCCCCCAATGTCGCCGCCACCTACCTACACATATTAACCCCTAATCTGCCGCCCCCAATGACGCCGCCACCTACATTACAGTTATTAACCCCTAATCTGCCGCCCCCGACATCGCTGCCACCTACCTACACTTATTAACCCCTAATCTGCCGTCCCCAACGTCGCTGCCACTATACTAAAGTTATTAACTCCTAAACCTAAGTCTAACCCTAACATAACCCTAACACCAATAACTTTAACATAATTAAAATAAATCTAAATAAAAATTACAATTAATACCTAAATAATGCAGAATTAAAACTAAATAGCTGTAAAATAAACCCTAAGATAGCTACAATATAACTAATAGTTACATTGTAGCTATCTTAGCTTTTATTTTTATTTCACAGTTAAGTTTGCATTTATTTTAACTAGGTAGACTACTTAGTAAATAGTTATTAACTATTTAATAACTACCTAGTTAAAATAAATACAAAGTTACCTATAAAATAAAACCTAACCTGTTTTACACTAACACCTAACCTTACACTACAATTAAATCAATTTAATTAATTAAATACAATTAGCTAAATTACAAAAAATAATAAACACTAAATTACACAAAATAAAAAAGAAATTATCAAATATTTAAACTAATTACACATAATCTAATAGCCCTATCAAAATAAAAGAGCCCCCCCATAATAAAAAACCTAGCCTAAACTAGATTGCCAATAGCCCTTAAAAGGGCCTTTTGCAGGGCATTGCCCCAAAGAAATCAGCTCTTAAATACAAACAACCCCCCAACAGTAAAACCCACCACTCACACAATCAAACCCGCCAAATAAAATCCTATCTAAAAAAACCTAAGCTCCCCATTGCCCTGAAAAGGGCATTTGGATGGGCATTGCCCTTAAAAGGGCATTTAGCTCTTTCCATTGCCCAAAGTCCCTAATCTAATAATAAAACCCACCCAATAAACCCTTAAAAAAAAAAACACTAACCCCCGAAGATCCACTTACAGTTTTTGAAGACCGGTCATCCATCCTCATCAAGCCGGGAGAAGTCTTCATTCAAGCGGGCAGAAGTCCTCAACGAAGTCGGGAGAAGTCTTCATCCAAGCGGCAAGAAGTGGTCCTCCAGGCGGGCAGAACTCTTCATCCAGATGGCATCTTTTATCTTCATCCTTCCGACGCGGAGCGGCTCCATCTTCAAGACATCTGGTGCAGAGCATCCTCTTTCGATGGCTACTGAAGAATGAAGGTTTCTTTAAGGGACGTCATCCAAGATGGTGTCCCTTGAATTCCGATTGGCTGATAGAATTCTATCAGCCAATTGGAATTAAAGTTGAAAAAATCCTATTGGCTGATGCAATCAGCCAATAGGATTGATCTTCAATCCTATTGCCTGATCTAATCAGCCAATAGAATGCAAGCTCAAACCTATTGGCTGATTGGATCAGCCAATAGGATTGAAGATCAATCGTATTGGCTGATTGCATCAGCCAATAGGATTTTTTCAACTTTAATTCTGATTGGCTGATAGCATTCTATCAGCCAATCGGAATTCAAGAGACGCCATCTTGGATGATGTCCCTTAAAGGAACTTTCATTCTTCAGTAGCCGTCAAAAGAAGAGGATGCTCCACGCCGGATGTCTTGAAGATGGAGCCGATCCATGTCGGAAAGATGAAGATAGAAGATGCCGTCTGGATGAAGACTTCTGCCCGTCTGGAGGACCACTTCTTGCCGCTTGGATGAAGACTTCTCCCGGCTTCGTTGAGGATGGATGTCCGGTCTTCAAAAACTGTAAGTGGATCTTCGGGGGTTAGTGTTAGGTTTTTTTAAGGGTTTATTGGGTGGGTTTTATTTTTAGCTTAGGGTTTGGGCTGAAAAAGAGCTAAATGCACTTTTAAGGGCAATGCCCGTCCAAATGCCCTTTTCAGGGCAATGGGGAGCTTAGGTTTTTTTTAGATAGGATTTTATTTGGGGGTTTGGTTGTGTGGGTGGTGGGTTTTACTGTTGGGGGTTGTCTGTATTTCTTTGGGGCAATGCCCCACAAAAGGCCCTTTTAAGGGCTATTGGCAGTTTAGTTTAGGCTAGGGGTTTTTTATTTTGGGGGGCTTTTTAATTTTGATAGGGCTATTAGATTATGTGTAATTAGTTTAAATATTTGATCATTTCTTTTTTATTTTGTGTAATTTAGTGTTTATTTTTTTTTCTAATTTAGTTAATTGTATTTAATTAATGTAGTTGATTTAATTGTAGTGTAAGGTTAGGTGTTAGTGTAAGACAGGTTAGGTTTTATTTTACAGGTAAATTTGTATTTATTTTAACTAGGTAGTTAGTAAATAGTTAATATCTATTTACTAACTAGTCTATCTAGTTAAAATAAATACAAACTTACCTGTGAAATAAAATTAAAACCTAGGCTAGCTACAATGTAACTATTAGTTATATTGTAGCTAGCTTAGGTTTTATTTTATAGGTAATTATTTTGTTTTAAATAGGAATTATTTAGGTATTATTTGTAATTTTTATTTAGATTTATTTTAATTATGTTAAAGTTAGTGGGTGTTCGGGTTAGGGTTAGACTTAGGGTTAGGTTTAGGGGTTAATAACTTTAGTATAGTGGCGGCGATTTTGGGGGCAGCAGATTAGGGGTTAATAACAGTAATGTAGGTTGCAGCAATGTTAGGGACAGCAGATTAGGGGTTAATAATATTTAACTAGTGTTTGCGATGCGGGAGTACAGCGGTTTAGGGTTTAATATGTTTATTATAGAGGTGGCGATGTCGGGAACGACAGATTAGGGGTTAATAATTTTATTTTAGTGTTTGAGATGCGGGAGGGCCTCAGTTTTGGTGTTAATAGGTAGTTTATGGGTGTTAGTGTACTTTTTAGCACTTTAGTTACGAGTTTTATGTTACGGCTTTGTAGCGTAAAACCCATAACTACTGAATTTCAGTTTTTGGCCGGACAGGCAAACTCGTAATACCGGCGCTATGGAAGTCCCTTTGAAAAAGGACTTTTTGAAAGCTGCGGTAGTTACGTTGCGTTATGACCAAAAAAGTGTGCGGTACAGATATACCTGCAAGACTCGTAATACCAGCAGTAGTGAAAAAGCATTGTTATGAGGCTTTTCCACTCATAACACAAAACTCGTAATCTAGCCGATAGTTTTCTGTAAATTTGGCTATTTTGTTTCTTCTGAAATATATACGTACATCAGGCTTGATATCATTCTGTGAGCCAATCAGCTTTTGTTAGTATAAAATTAAAAAATAGGTTAATTTTGTTTGCGTAAAATCCAAAAAGCAAATTCTAAACATCAGAGACTATTGTTTCAGACACACTCATAACTCCAAGTCTAATATTAGGAATCTGAAAACAAAAACATAACTTTCAAAATATAAATAAAATATCTAAACTAATTTTCATGTTATTTCTTAAATGTAAAAAAAATACAAGTTAAATTATTTTTATATAGAGCTTATTTATTAGATACCGGATCTAAAGATTAATTATCTCGCTGGAATTAAAGTAAAATGGAAAAAATGCAGAACTCCTATTGCAACATATAATGTAACTCCTTCCCATAGCTTGTGTTAAAGGCCCCGACAATCAAATCATCAACAGACAGATGAGAAATGGCCTGTTTGGGTTTTTACTTATGTTTCATAATATTGCAATCACACTGTAGCAAATGTGTTCTATATTAATATATATTTATATATATATATATATATATATATATATATATATACAGTATATGTAGATAGATTGAGAAAGCTAGAGATATATAGTAATATTAATATAGAACATGTTTGCTACAGTGCAATCACAATATTATAAGTATAACATGATCACACAAACGTGATTGCAATATTATGTAAATATGAATACTGCAAATGGAAATATTAATACACAATACAAGTTTTTTACAATTACGCCTAAAGTTTACATACATATTCTAACATTATACTATACAATACATACACTTTAAACAATGTATATACATATATCATATACACACATTTCCCCTGCTCCTATAGGTGTATTATTAAAATGTTTAATTCACTGTTGTATTGTAAGAACAGTGCTGTGGAATCTGTTGGCGCTATACAAATAACTGATAATAATAATAAGAAGAAAAACAGAGGTTGAGGTTTTGTTTACACATGTAAATTTTATTGCCATACAGTACTGTGTAAAGGGATCATTTACATTACTCCATTGATGTAGGTGGCACTTCTGCTGTGAATATATAAACAGTATCAGAGAAGCATCACCACCCACTGAAATGTATGTACGTCTCTCGGCGATGCTGCCTTTAAATAGTACTAATAGCCCTTTGAATATTTTGCCCTCTTTCTCGACATTGCAATGGATCCCCTTTGAATATCTCGCCGCCTTGTTGCAATTTCGATCATCGGGGCTAAAGAAACTAGCCTTGCAAGGCCTTTAAATAAATTTGGAATGTAAGGGTTAATAAGGTAGAATCAGTAGTCCCAGCTATTGAGAGTGTCTAGGTGTCTCTCCCATTTTAAAAGCTTACTCTGTCTGTCAGTAGAAAAATGTCAGGTTGTTGTTTTTTTTTATTTTTTATCTGTGTATGTGATCGCCAATTCTGGTTACTATTTTGAGATTATTTTCAGCACTTCAAGTATAAGGAAAGATAACTTGCGTCCTCTACCATAACCTCCTCTCATGCTAGATTACAGGACTTCTCTCGTGCGGCACCAACCCTCTGGAATGCATTTCCTCGAGCTGTCAGACTCTCCCCTTTAAACGTTCCCTAAAGACCTTTCTGTTCAGGGAAGCACCCGACTTATTAACATATTTACCTTACTTAACTAACAGCTGCCCTCTATCTCCTCACTAATATCATTCTCACCTCTGCAGTCCCCACCTCCTGTTTCCCATCCTCCTACCCATCTAGATTGTAAGTTCCCACGGGAATACGGCCCTCAATTCCCCCTGTATTTGTCTGTAAAATTTTGTCTGATCAGCCAATCAGATTGAGCTCGCATTCTATTGGCTGATCGGAACAGCCAATAGAATGCAAGCTCAATCTGATTGGCTGATTGGATCAGCCAATCGGATTGAACTTGATTCTGATTGGCTGACTCCATCAGCCAATCAGAATATTCCTACCTTAATTCCGATTGGCTGATAGAATCCTATCAGCCAATCGGAATTTGAGGGACGCCATCTTGGATGACATCATTTAAAGGAACCATCATTCGTCATTCAGTCGTCGGCCAGGATGGATGTTCCGCGTCGGAGGTCTTCAGGATCCTGCCGCTCCGCTCCGGATGGATGACCATAGAAGATCCCGCTTGGATGAAGACTTCAATCGGATGGAAGACCTCTTCTGCCCCGCTTGGATGAAGACTTCAGCCGGATCATGGACCTCTGCAGCCCCCCGCTTGGGCTTGGATCAGGACATCGGAGGAGCTCTTCTGGACAGATCAGTGAACCCGGTGAGGTGAAGACAAGGTAGGAAGATCTTCAGGGGCTTAGTGTTAGGTTTATTTAAGGGGGGTTTGGGTTAGATTAGGGGTATGTGGGTGGTGGGTTGTAATGTTGGGGGGCTTGGGTATTGTATGTTTTTTTTTACAGGCAAAAGAGCTGAACTTCTTGGGGCATGCCCCGCAAAGGGCCCTGTTCAGGGCTGGTAAGGTAAAAGAGCTTTGAACTTTAGTAATTTAGAATAGGGTAGGGCATTTTTTTTTATTTTGGGGGGCTTTGTTATTTTATTAGGGGGCTTAGAGTAGGTGTAATTAGTTTAAAATTGTTGTAATATTTTTCTTATGTTTGTAAATATTTTTTTATTTTTTGTAACTTAGTTCTTTTTTATTTTTTGTACTTTAGCTAGTTTATTTAATTGTATTTATTTGTAGGAATTGTATTTAATTAATTTATTGATAGTGTAGTGTTAGGTTAATTGTAGGTAATTGTAGGTAGTTTATTTAATTAATTTATTGATAGTGTAGTGTTAGGTTTAATTGTAACTTAGGTTAGGATTTATTTTACAGGTAATTTTGTAATTATTTTAACTATTTTAGCTATTAAATAGTTCTTAACTATTTAATAGCTATTGTACCTGGTTAAAATAAATACAAAGTTACCTGTAAAATAAATATTAATCCTAAAATAGCTATAATATAATTATAATTTATATTGTAGCTATGTTAGGATTTATTTTACAGGTAAGTATTTAGCTTTAAATAGGAATAATTTATTTAATAAGAGTTAATTAATTTCGTTAGATTTAAATTATATTTAATTTAGGGGGGTGTTAGTGTTAGGGTTAGACTTAGCTTTAGGGGTTAATACATTTATTAGAATAGCGGTGAGCTCCAGTCGGCAGATTAGGGGTTAATGTTTGAAGTTAGGTGTCGGCGATGTTAGGGAGGGCAGATTAGGGGTTAATACTATTTATTATAGGGTTAGTGAGGCGGATTAGGGGTTAATAACTTTATAATAATAGCGGTGCGGTCCGGTCGGCAGATTAGGGGTTAATAAGTGTAGGCAGGTGGAGGCGACGTTGTGGGGGGCAGATTAGGGGTTAATAAATATAATATAGGGGTCGGCGATGTTAGGGCAGCAGATTAGGGGTACATAGGGATAATGTAAGTAGCGGCGGTTTACGGAGCGGCAGATTAGGGGTTAATAATAATATGCAGGGGTCAGCGATAGCGGGGGCGGCAGAATAGGGGTTAATAAGTGTAAGGATAGGGGTGTTTAGACTTGGGGTACATGTTAGAGTGTTAGGTGCAGACGTAGGAAGTGTTTCCGCATAGCAAACAATGGGGCTGCGTTAGGAGCTGAACGCGGCTTTTTTGCAGGTGTTAGGTTTTTTTTCAGCTCAAACAGCTCCATTGTTTCCTATGGGGGAATCGTGCACGAGCACGTTTTTCAGGCTGGCCGCTTGCGTAATCAACTCTGGTATCGAGAGTTGAAGCTGCGTTAAATATGCCCTACACTCCTTTTTTGGAGCCTAACGCAGCCTTTATGTGGACTCTCAATACCAGAGTTATTTTTATGGTGCGGCCAGAAAAAAGCCGGCGTTAGCTACGCGGGTCGTTACCGACAAAAGTCCAAATCTAGGCCTTAGTGTTTAAACATATGTGCATAAGTGACATTACTTTATTACATTTTATTGCTCACTATTATATTACACAAACAACCATTGAAGATGGATTAGTATTCAGATGACTGTTGTATAGCTGGGGTACTATATTGAGTTTGTGATCCATACAAGTAAAATGAGTTTCTTAAGTGAAGATTAAGGGGATTGTTGTGTGAAATAAAATAAAATAAGGGTGAAGAGTGTAAAAATAAAAAACTGCAGTAGATTTATATCTAACTGAATAAAAAAATGTAGAGGCCCGAAATATTTTATTAACTAAAAATAGTAGGATGACACAAAGTGAACTTATTGTAGTGAATAGACTGGCTTCTGTCTTATATTATTGAGAGCTTATTGATATACAGTTGTGTTGCATACATAATATACTGTATTTGTATTTTGTTGAATTAAATTAGTTTGCTCTCTGGAATTTAATATTCTGTTTTTTTGGTTTATTGAAGCTTTTTTTTTTTCTTTGGAAAAGAGCGGGGGGGGGGGGAGACTTTTTTTAGAGCCAATTTGAGTGTTATCAGTGGTAGTGTTACAATCTGTTTTGAATACCATGCTTTGGCGATGTTCTTGTTTCATTAAAGAAATGAGCTAAAGTTGTTCTGCTTGTTCATACCGAAGGGTTGTATGGTATTAAGTAGGAAGATCCATCCACTTTTGGCTAGTAAGAGCATTTTTTATATTCCTCAGATGTTCCTGTAATTTGGTTCTGATTTTTCTAGTTGTCATACCGATATCGATTTTCTCGCATTTACACTGTAAAGCATAGACGACCCCCTCTGTTTGGCAGTCAATGTATGCATTGATTTTGTGATTTTTATTGAACCAATCTCACATTTCTTGAGTTTTTAACATAAAGCTGTGAGTACTGCAGGTACCTCATTTAAAGGAACCTTGTTTGAATGCACTTGCTTTTTTTGGACCCTCCAGGTGGCTGGGGCTCACCAGATCTTTAAGATTTTGTGTTTTTCTGATCCCTGTGTGCACTTTATCACCTAATATTTGAGAGAGGGTCGGATCAGTTTTGAGTATGTACCAATTATCCTCTAAAATTTTAATTATTTGTTTGCTACCTGGGTTGAAGGTTGAAATGAACCTGATTTAATCTTGTTTCAGTTTTTTATTATTCTTTAGTAGTTAATTTCTTGTGATTGAATTCGCTCTGTGCTTGGGCCTTTTTTATAACTCTTTTGCTATGTCCTCTTGATAGGAATCTTTCTGTGAGTTCTTTGGCTCTTGAATTGTAATTGTGCTTTGTGGAACAATCCCGTTTCATTCTCAGAAATTCACCCTTTGGTAGGGATTTAATTGTGCTGGGGGCATGTGCACTTGAGCTGTGCAATAAGCTGTTGGTAGCTGTCTTTTTTCTATGAACATCCATGGTGAGTGTGCCCTCATCAGTTTTGTTGATCTGGAGATCCAAAAAGTTAATAGTTACTTGACTTGCTTCATGTGTTAATTTTATATT
Organism: Bombina bombina; assembly: GCF_027579735.1. NCBI lineage: Eukaryota > Metazoa > Chordata > Amphibia > Anura > Bombinatoridae > Bombina > Bombina bombina. Next base: position 1,289,883,395 of record NC_069500.1, on the reverse strand, counting down.
TAGATTGTTAGAATTTAGAATTGTAAAACATTGCATAGCACGTCATCAATGTATCGTACCCAGAGGGGAGTTTTATTCAGGAATTTGGTATTCATGTCTGAGAATACAAGTGTGTGCTCCCACCAGTCAAGGAAGAGATTGGTGTAAGTGGGAGCACATGCTGTGCCCATTGCAGTGCCTCTTGTTTGGCGGCAAAAAGAGTTGTTGAATGTAAAGAAATTATGGTTTAGGACAAACCTCAGCAGTTGTAATATAAATTCGTCATGTTCCATATCTTCTTCTGAGCCCATTGTTAGAAACCATTTGATCGCTTGTAGTTACAAATCATGGTTGATGCACGTGTACAGAGATTCTACATCTGCTGTTACTAGCCAAGTCATAGGAGTAAGATGTATATTCTTTAATTGAATAAGGACATATGTTGTGTTCTGCACGTATGAGGATATTTGAGGGAGATACTCTGAGTCTGTAATCCACATACTGACTTGCCTTTTCAGTGAGGCTGTTGATGCCTGAGACAGTCGGATGTCCGGGGGGATGGTTTTTATTTTTGTGGATTTTTGGTATAAAGTAAAAGGTAGCTACTTTAGGGTTAGTTACTTTTAGAATTTGAAATTCTTTAACTGTGATTGTATTATCATTTCTGGCCTTATTGATGATGAACATCTATTGATTCAAAAATCTTGTGATGGGTTGTAGCCCAGCTTACGATATCAGGTATTGTCTCTCAGTTGTTTATCAGTTTCTTTACGGTACATGTTTAGAGGCCATACAACTATATTACCCCCTTTGTCCGAATTGCATATAATGACATCTTTCCACTTTTGCATATCTTGCAGTGCTTTTTGTTCATTTTTTTATAAATTGTGTTGTGTAGTTGAGTTTGGTAGCTCAAGTATTTTCTTACACACTACTTCATTAAACACTTCCAGTTGTGGACATTGTTTTAATTGAAGCATTAATGTGGATTTGGTTTTGATTTTATTCCTCCATTTGGTTTCTTTGGGAGGTTCATTTAAATTTTCATTTACTGATTCATTTTCTTGTAAAAAATTCTCTTATTTCTCTCATCTTGTGTCCAATCTTGATTTGGCAGTTCTGTTAAACTCATATTAGATTTTGTATTGTATAATCTCTTAAGTGCAATTTTTCTTAGAAATAATTGAAAACAACTATAATTACAGCAAGAAAAGTTTTTGTTTTGAAACATTTTTTTTCATAGAGATTTTTTGAATGAATTAATTTTAATACTATACAGTATTTCCGTTCCTCAAAAGAAAAGCTGAATCACATAATATTAAGAAATGTTTTTGTGTCTTAATCATTCAGACTAATTATCAATTAGTCTTAATTAAACTAATATTTTTATTTACAGAGAAAAAAAAAGTTATTATTTGTATTCATCTCATAACAGAAAAATAGAAAGGCTCTATCTTTAAAAACATATCACCTCATCTTATTTCACATTTTTTATGCTCAATGCCTCAATATTTTAATAGATTCAAGTTATTCATAAAAAAAAATCTCCTCACAGATGTAATCTGTTTATCTTTAGCCTGGTCTTTTTCAGCATTTAGATTATTGGGTGTTAAATAACTCTAGTACCTACAATTTAGATAGGCAACATAACATTTAAACAGAGCGATTACAATTTAAATTGCTGGTAAATTTATGTGATTTGACAAATCTATCTATATTTTCTGTTATTTTCATAATATGTGAACATACTCGACAAATACCACATTCCAACGATCCTCTTAATAGAGGTTTCCTTTTTGCCAGATGATCAAAATGACTTGTTACTAAAGCATCTTTAAGATTTTAGTCCCTTCTATATGTAAATTGGGGTTTTGAGGGCAGAAATTCTTCACAAAAGGTATCTGATTTCAGAACATGGCAATTGTTTTCCAAATAAATGCTTAACTTCAGATAGCTCTATCTTTCTCTTTGATGCTCTCTTAAAGGGACATTAAAGGGATACTAAACCCAATTTTTTTCTTTCATGATTCAGATAGAGCATGCAATTTTAAGTAACTTTCTAATTTACTCCTTATTATCAATTTTTCTTCATTCTCTTGCTATCCTTATTTAAAAAGCAGGAATGTGAAGCTTAGATGCTGGCCCATGTTTGGTTCAGAACCTGGGTTCTGCTTGCTTATTGGTAGCTACATGTAGCAGCCAATAAGCAAGCACTATACAGGATGCTGGACCTAAAATGGTCCGGCTCCTAAGCTTTACATTCCTGCTTTAAAAATAAAAATAAAGATAGCAAGAGAACGAAGAAAAATTGATAATAGGAGTAAATTAGAAAGTTGCTTAAAATTGCATGCTCTATCTGAATCATTAAAGAAACAAATTAGGTTTAGTATAACTTTAAACACTTTGAGATGGTAAAATAATATGATTACTTTTATATATAAAATAAACTCTGCAATATAATTACATTATTTATATAATCCCCTTTTCCTGTAATTCCATTCTGAAATTGTGAGCATTTCAATTTTTGTTAAAAATGGAAGTTCAGAACACTCTGAGATCCACACAGCCATTGGCTGCACACTCTAGTGAACCTATTTATAACCGTCCCTAATTGGCTCCAGCAGAGAAAGTAACCTAAGTTACAACATGGCAACTCCCATTGTTTTATAGACATTACAACTTTAAACTTACGGCTAGAGTTTTTGTCGGTAATGGTGTGCGGTGCTAACGAGCATTTTATTCTCACTGCTCACTTAAGACAGCATTGGTATTACAGGTTATTATAAACCCGGCGTTAGCCACAGAAAAGTGAGCGGAGAGCAAAATTTAGCTCCACATCTCACCTCAATACCAGCGCTGCTTACGGTAGCGGTAAGCTGGCTAAACGTGCTCATGCACGATTTACCCATAGGAAACAATGGGGCTGAGCCGGCTGAAAAAAAACTAACACCTGCAAAAAAGCAGCGTTCAGCTCCTAACGCAGCCCCATTGTTTCCTATGGGAAAATACATTTTATGTCTACACCTAACACCCTAACATGAACACAGAGCCTAAACACCCTTAATCTTACTCTTATAAACCCCTAATCTGCCACCCCCGACATTGTCGCCACCTGCATTATATTATTAACCCCTAATCTGCCGCTCCAGACACTGCTGCCACCTACATTATACCTATGAACCCCTAATCTGTTGACCCCAACATCGCCGAACCCGACATTATATTTATTAACCCCTTCTCTGCCACCCCCAATGTCGCAGCAACCTACCTACATTTATTAACCCCTAATCTGCCGCCCCCAACGTCGCTGCCACTATAATAAAGTTATCAACCCCTAAACCTGTCTAACCCTAACCCTAACACCCCCTTAATTTAAATATAATTTAAAATAATCTAAATAAAATTACTACAATTAAATAAATTATTCCTATTTAAAACTAAATACTTACCTATAAAATAAACCCTAAGATAGCTACAATATAACTAATAGTTACATTGTATCTATCTTAGGATTTATTTTTATTTTACAGGCAACTTTGTATTTATTTTAACTAGGTAGTTATTAAATAGTTATTAACTATTTAATAACTACCTAGCTAAAATAAATACAAAAGTACCTGTAAAATAAAACCTAACCTAAGTTACAATTACACCTAACACTACACTGTAATTAAATTAAATCCCTAAACTAAATACAATTAAATAAAATAAAGTACAAAAAAAAATTACAGAAAATAAAAAAAAAATTACAAATTTTTAAACTAATTACGCCTAATCTAATCCCCCTAATAAAATAAAAAAGCCCCCCAAAATAATAAAAATCCCTACCCTATACTAAATTACAAATAGCCCTTAAAAGGGCCTTTTGCGGGGCATTGCCCAAAAGTAATCAGCTCTTTTACCTGTAAAAAAAATACAATACCCCCAACATTAAAAACCACCACCCACACACCCAACCCTACTCTAAAACCCACCCAATCCCCCCTTAATAAAACCTAACACTAACCCCTTGAAGATAACCCTACCTTGAGACGTCTTCACCCAACCGGGCAGAAGCGGTCCTCCAGATGGCCAGAAGTCTTCATCTGATCCTGGCAGAAGAGGTCCTCCAGACGGCCAGAAGTCTTCATCCACATGGCATCTTCTATCTTCATCCATCCGAGTGGAGCGGGTCCATCTTCAAGCCAACCGACGCGGAGCATCCTCTTCTTCCAATGACTCCAGACGAATGAAGGTTCCTTTAAATAACGTCATCCAAGATGGCGTCCCTTGAATTCCAATTGGCTGATAGGATTCTATCAGCCAATCGGAATTAAGGTAGGAAAAATCCTATTGGCTGATGCAATCAGCCAATAGAATTGAGCTTGCATTCTTTTGGCTGATTGGAACAGCCAATAGAATGCAATCTCAATCCTATTGGCTGATCTTGATAAAGCCAGAGCACCTGGCAAAACATGTTGATATAATTGTGAACACCAAGAAAGAGGAGATTTCTATCACCTGCGTACAGAAGTACTAAAGTGCAGGGAATCAGCAAAGAAAAGACTGTTAACTGAAAAGATAACTTGCGCAAGTCACACAAATAAAAGGATCATTTGAAGCTTTTGGTGCTGTTTCCATAGCACTACCAACTGAGACCGGTGAAGTAAGGAAATTCACCCACCAGAACTTCTTTTCTAAGAGATTCACTGAGGATACGAAGGTGAAGCCGGGAAGCCGTGAGTACTAACAGCTCACAAGAAAGGGTAAGGAAATCACCCCCAAACACTGTTTAAACAACCTGCTCTCTAAAAGGTTCACTGAGGATACGAAGGTGAAGCCGAGGAGCCGTGAGTATTAACAGCTCACATGTAAGGGTAAAGGAATCGTCCCTCAATATTACATATTGACAAATATATGAACATTTGGCACATAAAGAAAAGTTGTATTCACAAGCGGTTTGGCACATTCTTCAGGTATGTAAAATATTGCCATTTAAGATTCTGGTAAACGGCCATTGCGGGAAAACCATTTCAAATATTGACTCTATATCAAGCATTGTCCTGACGGTATATTAGACCACACATCATTACATTGTTTAAAGTATTAGTATTGGATATCAAGCTAACTTTATGTTACTATTTGTGTAAGATTTGCCCCAGCTGTATCAAATAACGATCATTAGTAGCATATATAGATATCGAGAACACCTAAGAGTGTTGTGAAGTTTAATTGGTATAAGAAATACTGTTGGTTTTGGTTTTAATAAGGATTTTCTTTGCTAAAAATTTTTACTTAATTTTAATTGTTTTTTTGTATAGTGTTGCAACACTTAGGAATTGTAATTCATTTTATCGGATGTAATAATATTTTTTAATTGACATTGTATTATGAACATTTGAGAATAAATTGTTCAAAATTTCTCTATCGATTATTCTTGCTATTGGTTTAGTCATTTAAATACATTAAACATTTTTTTGCAAGTTAGTTGTTGCACCTTTATCCCTTCTGCTGATTGAGCGCCTATTCTCCACACCTCCATTCCCTTGACACCCCTTTCTATCTAGGAAGAAGATAGTAGGAGAAAAAGAGCTAGGTATATTAACTCTTAAGTGCTGGTTTATTTAACCCCCTTGATGTAATTGTTTTGCTTAGTCACTAAAATGTGAATTGGAATTGGGATGATGGATAACAAATCCTTAAAGTATGCACTCTATGCAGCCATAGCCATAATGAGCCAGGCATGCACACAATGGTATGATGTATGTGTGACTTCCCCTATCTATATTGTTCTTGGAAAATAATTAATAATGCCACACTAGACATATTGCAGACTATGGTTTAGATTGCCTCATTTGCATTGTTCTCTGTTTTATTGCTGGGCGGAGGGGGTGGGACTTGACCAGAGGGGGCGGGGCTGGGCTGGAGGGGGCTGGGCTGGAGGGGTCAGGGCTAGGTCAGAGGGGGCGGGGCTGGGCCAGTCTATACAAATTTCCATGGCCGGTCTGATTTCCTAGAAAACAAAAACCCCTAAAAATTAGCTAAAAGCTACCTCAAAAAAAGTGATATCCCAATCACTTGAAAAGTAAATATCAGATTAAAAAGAGAGGAGCGCTAAACATAAGCAACTAAAGAGATCAAGAAATACCCTAAAATGTACTATATTCAAATGCAAATGAATGAGTATAAAACTATATTGAGGAGGAGTGCTGGACCTCCAAGGTAAAAAAAATGTGAATAGAGCTGGTAAGATGTCGTTAGAAAGAGTATTATTTAATACGGATAGTATACAAATACAAATATTGTTTAAAAAGAAATAAAACCACCGGTGGTTACAATTAATAAACCTTAGCTAAAATCACCTATATGTGAATATTAAAATTACTAATGCAAACAAGGATATGATATAACATGGACCAGTATTTCTAATACTGATTATCCTCCAGCGAAAAAAAGGCTATACATAGCAAAAAAATTCAATTGAAATCCGGTAAAATGTTCAGCAAATGTTCCACCTTGTAATGGAGGATTGGGGTGGAAATAAAACTGTAATAGAGGATTAGGGTAGAAGTTCAGCTGTATAAAAGAAGAGTACTTTTTTAGTGAAAAAGTCTGCACACTTAAGTATATAGAGTCCGTGACTCCTTTCCCAGAATACGAAACTTTCAATGGTTTCTCCGCATGTATTAAGCAATGGCAAAGCTAACCCAGGCTGTCGGTGTAAAATTTGTTATCTTCGGAGATTCACCGTTCTCAATCGGCGTCTAGCTGTAATATCCTTCAAGATATCAGCGCTCTTCACTTAGGGTAACCTGTTTGCCGTTAGAGCCCAGCGTCTGGTGGGGATATCCTCCGAGACTCCACCGCTCTCTACTCAGGGTAGCTTGTTCCGGGTTACGTTACCAGGTCACAGGGCCTTCTTAGACCAATAGCTGCAGCGGATTACCGGGAACTTGAAATTAGAGTTTGTGTGCAGGATACTTAGTATTTCCAATGTAGATACAAAGTAATCTTTGTTAGACAAAAATATCAGAGCGCTCTGATTTTGGCACAGCTTGTCATCCTTTCATCTACGCGTTTCAGCTTAGAAGCCATTTTCTGGGAAAGGAGTCACGGACTCTATATACTTAAGTGTGCAGACTTTTTCACTAAAAAAGATATCTTCTTTTATACAGCTGAACTTCTACCCTAATCCTCTATTACAGTTTTATTTCCACCCCAATCCTCCATTACAAGGTGGAACATTTGCTGAACATTTAACTGGATTTCAATTGAATTTGTTTGTTATGTATAGCCTTTTTTTCGCTGAAGGATAATCAGTATTAGAAATACTGGTCCATGTTATATCATATCCTTGTTTGCATTAGTAATTTTAATATTTATGTATAGGTGATTTTACCTAAGGTTTATTAATTGTAACCACTTTTATTTCTTTTAAAACAATATTTGTATTTGTACTATCTGTATTAAATAATACTCTTTCTAACGACATCTTAGCAGCTCTATTCACATTTTTTTACCTTTGAGGTCCAGCACTCCTCCTCAATACGGTCTGATTTCCTAGTCCGGCCCTGCAAAAGAGACACTTTCATCACCCAGCGAAGAATAAGAATATAAAATCCCAGGGCTGTTTTACTTGCTTTTCTTCAAATATAGTGTACCTCATTACATGTAACAAATGCAAAAATGTGGGACACTACATAGGAGAAACAGGACAACTAAGGAAAATAATGAATCTCCACTGTTTCACAATCACAACAAAATAATGGATACACCAGTGGGGAATATTTCAACAGACCAAATCAGAATGTCTAGGATTTGAGGGGGTGGAGCTAGCCACAGAGGAGACCAGACGCACATCTCATGAGCTCCTGTGATATTAATTTACATTTAGCCTAACGGAGAGCATAATTTATGTTCCCTAACTAATTTACTGATTTATACTTGTGCAGAGGGTCAGCAACTCTTCCCTATACAGCTTGGTGAAACTTTACATGTGTCCTACAACCACTCTTAAGAACTGCGCTGTCTGGCTTGCCCACGAGGCTGAAGGGACTGCCTGATTTATAACTATATTGGCATTTACACTGCATCCCTTCCTGCTTAAGCAAATATGGCAGTTACTTATGAACAGATACTCATATCTCTAGCCAAACTTGGGGAGAAGATGGATAGCTTTTTCCTGGATTTACGGCTGGTAGCAGGAGACCAGCTTAAAGGGAATGCTAGCTCAATATCTAAAATGGCGGATAGGAAAGATCTCCCGGAGCTACCCCAGTTCAATTCAAGGGCAATACCCTCAGAGTTTGCATCACCGCAGTCTTATAAGGAGTCTCCTCTACAGGACATTTCCCTATGTGCCGCAACGGATCTCACAGTACAGAGTAGATGTGTTTTGTTGGCGCAACCTGATGAATGTTCCTATCTCGGAACTGAAGCTCCACACTCCGTTGCTCCACCGTTTAGAGCTTTCTATCCTCATATGGGGAGCTGGTCCCCTGACCCCGCACTGGCTCGGGCAACTAAGGAGGTTGCCTGCTGCTCTATATGGTTCACGGAGACAGACGGGATTTTGTGGTCGCCGCATTCTGCAACCACGCACACACAGGAATCCTGTAAGTCTGACCTGACGAAGCTGACATCTTGTTGCTGGACACTCAACAATACAGTTGGAGTGGGCTGAAGATGTAGAGGGCCCTAACAAAAGTGTTAGCAAGTCCCTAGTAATCAGACTAACGTTGTTATCTATCTCTAATGACAATGTGTTATAACAGCTTCTGAATCCAACGCTGAGCATTTGATACTAGGGCACATTAATGAGAACCGAATTGTTTGAAAAAAGTGCCCAACCTGTTATGCCTGGCACTAGTTTAATATATCCATTGCTAATAGCACATTTGCTTACTATATCTACTCTTAGTTAAATGTTACCTGTCATTTTGCAATGTTTAAATATGTTTTAAGGATCTTTCTGTAAAAATGCTAAGGTTCAGTTACAAATGATTATATTAATTTCTATACATAGCTAATTTGTCCCAGCTACACAAACCCCCTAGAGACATATTGATAGCTAATTATCACTTGAATAATTTGACCCTTCGCAGGCTACCATATACAGACTCTTCACAGAAGACATAGCTCCATTTTTTTCTCTACGTTAGCAAAGGGATTGAGAGTTTACATTTTCAATGTATTATTTTTGTTTCACCTGTCTACAGATACCTGTACTTATCCATAACGAGTTTACCCCTAGTCTTTTATATGAGGCCCTTTTGTTTATATACTAACGGTCCACTTAGAACTTAGTGAAACCTGAGCTCATAGTAAAATTTAATTCCAAGACTATTTGGAGAACCTCATACACCTCAAAAGTACCTCAAGTTTATGTTTTAGGGCTGACTGCAGTATGTTAATCCTCAACATTACATTTCTAGGCATCCTATAGCCGGTAGGCCCATTACATCCCTGCCTTCTATATTACACCATGCAGTCAACCTTAATTGGCACAAAACTGCAACTCACTTAAAAAGGTCATTACATCAGCCCTTGGAACCCCTCAGAAATAGTCTAAAACACAGGCCCGAAGTGGGATAAATCTATGCTGGAAGACATGCCACTTTACACGCCCAGGACTTGCGTGTCAGACATGCTTTAAAGTAACCTATGGCGTTCTGAGAATACTGGTTAATATATGACTATATGTTTGATCAATGATAGGGGTTTGTTAACAAAGCTTTGCTCTTCCTGTTTAGTAGATTGCTTACTCATTTTCTATCATGATTTATATGCTATGTTTAAATGTTGTTTGTTAGTCAGACGGATTACTCATGCGGATCATCTTATACATGTCCTAGCTACATGTAACCTGATTTTTGGTTACTCAGTTAACTGTTAATTTGTTGTTCTGCATGATGTTTAGCCCTAAAGTCAACCATTATGTCTCCTCACATTTCTCTATGCATAGTATAACGCATCCTCTTGGTAATACTTTACCTTTAAATTCTCCAGCCCCTTACTTATCTTTTATGAGCTCCTGTATGGATATTTACTAGCTTATCATGATTAGGTTCTTTATATATAAACTTAAAAGCCTAGGTTAGCTCTATATGCGGCTGATTACATTTTTGCATAATGTTAAAATTGCTCATGGGCATATATTTTCTGGTTGATGAAAATGGTTTAGCCAGGCCTATACTACAATAGGGCTCCTACTCAAACTGCGCTCTCTAATCCTAATCAATGTTTGGTGCTTCTTGTTATTACTATTATGATATTATGTTGGTTCCTATGCTTACCACACTCTATACACACATCCAACTGAGTAGTTGCACATGCTGGAGACCTGGGCTTAAGTTCCCACTGCCCTATTATAAGACCTTGCCTTTTATAAGCTTATATGTAATGTATAGGGAAATCCTGCTCTTCTAAAGTATACACCGGATCTTAATAAATCCCAGGAGAGAGATGTAGCAATATTATTATATCCTACCCTGTACTCGTCCGTGTCCTATAACACTGTCTCTAGGTATTTAGCTCTTTTGACACAAGCATGTTATAGCGATATGCCTGGGTTTTACATTATATCCTTTAGACGTTTGGCTCCTATGATCCTTATACACCACTCTATACTGATGTGACTGTACTGTTTATTGCCTGCTCTAGATATTTTACATATATAATCTCACTCTAATATGTCCATCTCTCACATTACCTCCTCTAGAGATTTAACATATAATACATGCATGTCACATTACATTGGGGTGTCAACGCTACATTATCGTTTTGGCTATATAGTTCTTATTGTATGTATATGTAACATCACACTACTCGGTCTATATTTTACATATGTGCATATGCAATACAGTAAGGTTTTTTGATCCTAAGTAGACATTACCCACCATAATCCTGAGATTACATTTCCGGCTGCAAACAATCAGCTCAACGCTTACAGTAGTTACTTGGTCGAACTGAATATTTAGTAATATTTGTTCTCATATTTTGCCCCAACTCATATCTACGAGCTATGGGACTATACATATTTTTACTCTGCAACCATATGTGACTGATAAGCACTGTCACTATATAGAAGAGGGCTGCTAGTTTATTATATTTGCGAAAAGATCTCAATGCTTATACCTTCAATTTTTACACTCAAAAATTCAGAGGCCCAGGAGTGTCTACCAGCCTGACAACCTGGCTAGCTCCGCCCTCCCCCCCTTTAACTTACTTTGAGCGGCTCTTGCCCACTGCTTTCCCCCTTCCCAAAACCCATGAAGCCAACCCCCGCCTTGCCTTAATATTTTTCACATAAACATTCTAATCTGTGATTTCTCAGTGCAACACGGGGATCATTTCTTAATCCTCATCTTATGCAAAAATACAAAACTGAAGTCCCAGTTTAGATAATCCAAATTCCTTGTTAACGCTTTAAATAAAGGGGCTTGAAGGGCCCCTTCTGTTTACTTTTACTGCCTTGTCAACCTTAATCGTCTTCCATATCTCTAACCAATATGGGTTTATCACTCTGATAATAATTATTATCATGCTCTACTTTTAAACTCATAAATATATATTAGGCTGGCATAATTTGTGTTAGTTGACGTGGCAATATCCGTGTAATAGCACTGTATACCTATGATCTGACATTATTTTTGGATTTATCTCCTTTGCTACAATTGTTTACGACTTCAATAAAAATTATTTAATAAAAAAAAAGAATGTCTACGATTTGAAAATAACAGTACTGAAAAGGGACTTCAGATCCCAAAGGGAAAGAGGGATTTGGGAATACAAATTCATAAGCCTATTTGACTCTTTTAATGCAGGATGGAACCTGACCCATGGCTCCTCACACATAAATGACATCACCATCCTGCACTCTGTTTGTTTACCACTCTGTTATGCATATCTAAGTAATCATGTCCAGGAAATACAAACATCTTTACACATCATTGTGAAACCTTTCCTAAAGCCCTGTGACTACAACACAACAAATGTTTATACTTTACAGATCTATTTTTTAAATGCATATACTTTACCCTATATTCTGTATAATAATATGACTGAGCTTCATTTGTACATCAGAATACCTGATAAAGGAACCTCATTGTCCTGAAAGCTTTTGTATCCACCATTAGTCACTTTTGTGTTTGATTTAACAAACCAAGAGATTGGCTACAATATGCTTTAAAGCTTCTATGTGGTAAGGCAAATAATTGCAAACCAGTTTAAACTGAGGAAGG